>NC_030440.2:15198288-15285788 GCF_001660625.3 Ictalurus punctatus | reverse complement strand
CCATCCATCCATCCATCCATCTACTCATCCATACATCCATCAATTTACAAATCTATCCACACAGACATACATCCACCTATCCAACGATCAATCCATCCATAACTACATCCATCCATCTACCCAGCTATGCAGCCATTCATCACATATCCATCCATCTAGCTTTCCATTCATCAATCCATCTAGAAATCTATTCATGCGGCCATTCACCCATTCATCAGCCTATCCATGCATACATACATGCATCAATCTATTAGGGATGTCACGAGAACCGATACTTCGGTACTGACATTCTTAAAACGTGACGGTACTCGTTTTTCTGCAGTAGCGTTGGTACCGATCGTAACGTGAGCACGAGGTTGCGATTCTTCCAGACCTGATGGGGGCGGCAGATACGCGCAAGTGTTTTAGTCGGTCCACAAGCGGTGGTGAAGAAGAAGAAGAACGCCTACAAGCACACGGGAAAAACTACATAAGATTAGCTTAGCTTAACCAGTCTAGCTCCACCCCGACTCACTGAGAGGAAAAGAGAGGAAAGCTAGTATCGGCTTCCGGTTCGCAACCGATGCTATCGTTCATTTCAGACAAAGCGAGGAAACACCTGGAATTTGGCGAAGCACCTGAAAGACGGTCCTAGATTATGTTTGTTTGAGGCAGTGGGCATTGTGGCCGTGAAACCAGCTAACGTTATATAACGTATAGCCAGTTATTTGTTAACGACGCTAACGCATTGCGATGTTATAAACTACCTCCGAATGGGCCACTGTGCATCGCCATTCAGCCCGTGTCCTGTCAGCAAAATGTAGCCTAATGTCACTCATAATTATTCACATGTTCACGCTTTTAATAAATCTTTTTGGCCTGCCACCAGATCAGTGAATTTAAACTAATGCTTGCATTCAGAGTATAACGGGTGTGTGTGTGTGTGTGTGTTGAGGAGTGCACCTCCACTCACTGTCAGACTGTTTGATAACTAAAATACCCCCCCCCCCCACCAGTATCAGCCAGAGGAGGATGTTCTCCAGGAGAGTTTTTTTACTTAAATTTTTTAAATTTCATTTTATACCACACCGTGGTATCGACTTTGGTACCGAGTATCGTGTACTTTTGGTGGTATCGGTACCGACTACTAGATTTTTGGTATCGTGACATCCCTGCAATCCATCCATTGAAACTTCCATCCATTCATCATCCACCAACAATTCCAACATCCATTTGCCTATGCGTCCGATCATATATCCAAATGTACAGCTAACGATGCATCCATCCTTCCATCCATGTGCACTTTTAGGGCAAAAGGATAAATCCAGAATGTTAAAGGGTTGCGTTTATTCCACCAAAGGACCACTTAAAGGCCCTTAACAGAATCCTACAACATCCGGCTGTCCTTTCAGAGAGAATTCTATGTAAAGTTTAAAAAAAAACAACTTTACAGGTTAAGATTTTTCAAAAGAGCCCTTGAGGAAAGAGTACGACTCTCAGACCTTTTATCTACATATCCACGAAGTCATTTATCATCTACTCAATCACAACTCCCATCCAACCTCCTGACTCCAGGAGCCCGACACTCTATATTGGCGGCACGACTCTCCCACTCACAGAAGTGTCAAACATCCAGCTGTAAAATCTAATGGAGCAAATACAAGTACAGCTGTTCAAAAACGTAGTGGAGAGGAAAAACATGCATCAACAGATGGTCTGAGAGAATTATAAGCTACATTATAAGCTACATTAAAACAGAACTGGCAGTACTATTCATCTGTAGTGATTATGTCCGTGACAGGTGGGCCTCGGTTCTTCTGGGCTTTAATTATCAGACCTCTGAAGCATCGCCAGCGATCGTCTGACAGTCCGGACTGTGTTTGCCCGAGCCGACGAACCGTGAAAAACGTCGTGTTGGGTATTTCTGCAAACGCTTGCGTACTGACGTTACTAAAGGTCATACTGCACATTTGATATGAATAGGCTTTCGTCAGGGCTCTTCCTGTTTTTCAAGTATGGAGCAGCAAGAGGTGACGGGTCACCATTCGTGCCACTCACTGTCCGTCCTGCTTGAGCATTATCGGGCACTAGCACAGGGACACTGGGTATCCACTGTAATCGAATTCTGTATCACTCTAATTCTGGTTAAGCAGCATAACAATATAAAGGGAAAGAATATTTCTGAGCGGTTATTGAGAAGTCTGACCTCAACGCCATGAACTTATTAGATACCCCACTGGGTAAGTGGGAGCTGGGTAAGTGGGAGCTGGGTAAGTGGGAGCTGGGTAAGTGGGAGCTGGGTAAGTGGGAGCTGGGTAAGTGTGTTGCCTAGTTTCAAGCTGTGTTTGCCCTGAAACCTGGCTGGCTAGGTTTCATTGGTGAACGACATGGGTGAAATGTGGTGCAGCAGGAAGTTTGATTCATAATCAGTTCTATAGTTCCAGTATTGAGGCGTGTCACAAAATACCACACTTATTGGAGAACAGAACAAACTGTCCTCTTTCTGGTTAGTGAACCTACGTCTTCCCAAGGCAGGTACAAGAAACAAACAAACAAACAAACAAACAGGTACAAACACGGAGTCCAGCAACATGCTTAAGCTGAGTCTCAAGCTAAACTGTCACTTGTGGTTGATCTTCTATGCAACAGAGATGCCAGAAACCACAAACAAGATATGTCGCGTTCCTTCTGTCATACTCCTATAGAGATGTGTTTTTTTATAAGCTTTAATGAGAAACCAAGCAACGAGACATTAATAAAGCAGCCACCCATAATGAAGCACCCACATTCGACGTTCACTCTGAGCAAGACAAGCAGAGATGCAAAAGGAAGTAAATGAAAAGGTTTTTTTTTATTTTATTTTTTTTATTTGGAAGTAGCCAAGTTGTTGTTGTTGTTTTTTAATTTAGCGCCTCAAATGTTCATTTTATGCAAAGCTTTTGTCCGAGTGAAATTAGTCCATGTAAAATTAAAACGGACTGTGATCAAAGACAGCGAAACTTTCGCTAGACTAATTAATATGGCCCTTTGTTTTTTTTTTAAAGATTCCTGTTTTTAAACCAAAAATATATATATATATATATATATATATATATATATATATATATATATATATATATATATATATATATATATATATATATATATATATATATTTATTGTAAAGTGAGTGTTTTCCCACATTTTACATAACCCTTGTTTACAAGGTACGTTCTCGGAAAAAGTCATTTCCCTAGGCTAAATGGGATTTGTAATCTAGAGTATCATGTGACAGACACACTACGCTCTGAGAATGAAGGCCAGGGGCATGCAAATACACCAAAATGTTAAGCAAAATGTTCCTGAGCAACATGTCGAACGGAAGCTCGGCTACTGACCCTTTAGTACCCGTGGCATGAAGGACTGAATACAAGCAAGGATTAAAAACAAAACAACCCTTTTATTTTGTGTAATTCATCCTGAATACTGAAGGCATTCCCTAACCGCAATATAAAAACATTTTTAAAAAAGAGGCTGGATGTAGCTCTGAGATTCCGTTTCCTCTCTCATTTGTAAAATAATAATAATAATAATAAGACGAAGACGAAGAAGAAGAGATGGAGGCGACGAAGAAGAAGACGGAGGAGAAGAACACGACGAAGACGAAGACGAAAAAGACGACGAAGAAGGAGAGGAAGAAGAAGAAGACGAAGAAGATGAAGACGATAAAGAAGACGGAAGAAGAAGACGATGAAGAAGACAAAGAAGACGAAGACGAAGAAGGAGAGGAAGAAGAAGAAGACGAAGAAGATGAAGACGATAAAGAAGACGGAAGAAGAAGACGATGAAGAAGACAAAGAAGACGAAGACGAAGAAGGAGAGGAAGAAGAAGAAGACGAAGAAGATGAAGACGATAAAGAAGAAGAAGAAAGCGAAGAAGACATAGACGTAGACGAAGAGGAAGAAGAAGAAGAAGAAGAAGAAGCAGAGGGTCATTACTACAATTTCATTAATTAGTAGTAACTCGGACTGGGCGTTTTGTTCTTTTCCCATCGACCCCACTTCATCCTCAAGCCACCCGCAGGTTCTCAAAAAATAAAAACTGTGAACTGTCGATTCACCGACCAAATAATGTGCCTAGCGCGCTGCGTCGGATCAGTCTGCATCCCAGACGGTGCCTCTCACAGTCAGGGTGGTGTGACAGATGGCAGCCCATTTTAACTTTCTGAGAGACAGACATCATACAGAGAATCTTCTAGAAGCTGGTGTACCACTCTGCCAGTTCAGAAATATCTGGCTGAAAGAAGTGCCACTGCCTATATCAGCAAGATGGTCCCACATCGAGCGTTTATTTCAGGCTGACACATTCTCAGTGGACTCGAGGAGAAATATTCCTAGCAGTGCTGTGCAACGAGCTTCTTAATAGGATCTTCTCCGCTGACAGCTCCACCGTGAACTTTACGATGGTACCGATAGATCGGAAAAAATAAATAAATAGATAAATAAATAACGAGGCGATCGGCTACAATTGTCGTAGGCGTGACTGTAGGATGTTTATATCCGACAGCGCGTACAGTGCTGCATTACCACCAAAATAATCACCAAATCCGTGTTGGACTTCGAGTCTTGAGAGGACATGCCGATGAAATCAATTTTGGTGCTTTCACTCATGGAACAAGATAAAGTTTTTCCCAGAACAACTCGTTAGTGTGGAGCAGACTCTTCACTGGAATGGGTCAAAAAAACAAAACCAACAAAAAAAATAATAAAAGGGTTCAAAACACTCTCGCACTTCCTGTTATTCCGCTGCTTTCAGTTAGTTCCTCTTTCCAGCAGCGCAGTTTCCTCCAAAAATGATTAGCCCTGCGATTTAAAAGTGAGATCTTCTCAAACTGGGAGAAACTGCTAGTAAGCACTCGGCTCGAAGCGGGCAGGCCTTCGAAATCCGAGGCCGGAAAGCTGTGCCGAGAGAGAAGACGCTGGGCCTCATTTATCCATCTAACCGGAGCTACTAAAGCGTCTCTAACTATTCTTTTCCATTCGCAAAACGTCGATCAACGTGAATCAGGCGTAAAGTGCAAAGCGCAGTCATGGCACAGCTGATTTAGTAACCTTTAGTGACGCCCATAAACCCTCAGGAAAGTGCTGAAAATCGGCCATCTTGCACCAAATCTTTCCAGTCATGCAGCTCGGCCGGTGTAGAACTCTTAGTTTAACGGTACCATTAGTTTTGTCCTAATTGGACGGCAAGTCTTGATCTTAATTGAACTTGTGCGTCTAATTGAAATAATCATTTAAACTTGACGGCGGATCTCGCGTATAAAAAAATCCCAAATCACTCATCGCCAATTATATACGATTTGAATCGGATTCATATCTTAAATGTCAATCTCCTTATATGTAAATTGACACAAATTCAGGAGCACTTACAGGATACAAGAGTTTTTTGTTTGTTTGTCCCCCCCCCCCCACAGAATGAACTGGATTTCCATTACTACGACACTTGTACTACTGCTCGTATGCGTTTCGACAGACGAGGCCACCCCACGGACGGTCCAAACTCCCACCTGTGCATTCCTTTAGTGACGTTGCTTTATGGATAATGTATTTGACTTTTTATGGTAACGAGAGGAGACTGGTTGAGAGAACATTGTTGCTGCAGGGTAGAGGATCTAATGATTTCATAAAACTACTGCTGTTCCTTTTCCTCAGCTTACAGGCAACTAGGGGGGGGGGGGACAAAAAAAAGATGGGAAATAAGCGAACGCAGCAGTGATTAGGTTTCTCTCGTGAAGGCTCACTTCAAACGGTACTTCTCCCAGCAGCCTGAAGAACCTCAAACTGAATCGTAAATGCCCTTTAAATAAATTAGTGCTTTTAGGTTAATAACCAAACACATCTCTTGTTTACCCCCTGCCAAGCCTGAGAAGTCCGTTCACCCACTGCTCCCCTACCACTCGTGCCGGCTCATTATTACAAGCACATGCCCCAGACGTTGGGTTCATAAGCACCATCGCCGAACGAGCCGACCAGAGTCCGCAGCTCGTGTCCTTCTCCTCTTTCAAACGCCTGATCAATTTTTCATCGACCTCGCAAAAGAGCTCCATCCAACCTTACACACACGCAGTCTCACAGGTTAAAGGTTAAACTCCAGCCTGAACTCGAGGGTAAATATGTTTATATTGATATACAGAGACGAGACGTGTTTAGTGATGCTGGTACTCGCGCGTCGCTCGGTGCTGTACTCCCCACGGGAAGTTAACGGTCGTCTGCTGTGCCGACTCAACGGGGGACACCCGCCACCGCAGATACGATGGCGTTTGACAGGAGATCAAATTTAGACGATCGCAATCCTGAGCGATAAAGTTACGATTTTTAAAGATGAAAAAACGTCTCAAAACGAGGGGGAGTGGAGGCCCAGTGGTTAAAGGCTCTGGGTTACTGATCGGAAGGTCAGGAGTTCAAGCCGCAGCACTGCCAGGCTACCACTGTTGGGTCCTTGAGCAAGGCCCCAAGGGCGTCTGACAAATACCATCCAATATATATATATATATACATACAGTGAGGGAAAGAAGTATTTGATCCCCTGCTGATTTTGTACGTTTGCCCACTGACAAAGAAATGATCAGTCTATAATTTTAATGGTAGATTTATTTGAACAGTGAGAGACAGAATAACAACAAGAAAATCCAGAAAAACGCACGTCAAAAATGTTATAAATTGATTTGCATTTTAATGAGGGAAATAAGTATTTGACCCCTCTGCAAAACATGACTTGGTACTTGGTGGCAAAACCCTTGTTGGCAATCACAGAGGTCAGACGTTTCTTGTAGTTGGCCACCAGTAATAATAATAAAACAGAAATCCAGCATATGTGCTTCAGCCTGTGCTGGTCAGGATCAGCTAGAAAACACACTAGTCCCCCTTAACAGCAGTGCAATTCTTGGTGCACTGCGCCAGGAGTCCCAGAGGAACCTCCAAACAAATCAAGACGGCTAAGAAAAAGTCTGTTTATTACACCTTTTCATTAACTGTACAGACTGATGCAGCGGTAGACCTACAGAATTCCCTTTACGGCTACCCCGGTTACAGTTTGGCTCCAACATGACTTATGGGTACTTTAGAGCAAAGGTGCTGATAATCGCTGAGACAATATAATACGGTGCGGTCATTCGGGGGGGGGGGGTGTTCAGGAGGGGTAAGCACACCTTCAATATTTTAGTACGGGTCTGCAGCATCCGAGACCCGTCTTCGAACGCTCCTTAATTTGTCTAAATCTGATGCGCTGCAAGTTTCCTACTTGGCAAAGGCAATCCCATAATCCTGTTAACGAGATAAGTCTTCTGTGAACGTCTGAAGAATCCGGCAGACGCTCTAACCCTTGGACGGCCGTACAGACGGGGCTCGCGGACGGACTTACGGACAAGACGGGAAAGGAACGTGACCTGGTGGAGGGGGCATTAAAAACGAGTGAAAAGTAACGTCGTTCTTAATGTTCGCCTACTTAAAAGTCTGAAGGAGTACTTTAGACGAATCTTTTTTTTTTTTCCCCGCTTGAAAAGGCTCAAGTTCACAAAAAGGTTTGTGAAGCCCTGCAATACTTCGCGAGATTCGCAGGAATCTCCAGTTCTATAAAAGCCTTGAACTCAGCTGGAGGCTTGTTATGCTGTAACATGCTGAAGAAAAGAAAAAAAGAGAAAAAACGGTGTTCTGTTCTGTACATGAAGCATTGTTGTTCCGAAACACCCTCTCGGCTCTGTACATGCTCTGTGTGTGTGTGTGTGTGTGTGTGTGTGTGTGTGTGTGTGTGTGTGTGTGTGTGTGTGTGTGTGTTTTATATGGCTATAATCTTCAGGGAGCAGAATTCATGAGCGAACCAGCCGTGCTGCCTGACAAAGTAAATAAATAAATAAAATTAAATACAATAAAATAAAATAAAATAAACAGAGGAGCGGGCGGCATTCATCACATCATGGTTTATTCAAACACAAGTTCCCATTAAGCAAACAACACCATGAATTAATAATACAAGTCTGACCTTTCTTTATTAATAGAAGACTCAGGTAGGTTATCCTCAGTTTATCATGCCAAGCCATGGCATACCATACATACAAATCTGTTGATGCATTTCAGTAATCCTACTCGAACTTTGTGTGCGTGAGAAAGAGAGAGAGAGAGAGAGAGAGAGAGAGAGAGAGAGAGGGAGAGAGAGAGAGAGAGTGCACGTACATCTGACACGAATGAATGCCATCGTCAGTCCACATTACTGGCCCCACTCCCAGGCTAAATGAAGGAAGTTAATCAAATTGGAGCTGTAAATCCCTGGTCTGTCTTTTGGATGAGCTCTGATTGGCTACGGGAACGTGATTGAAGGGAAAAAAAAAAATAATAAAAAAATCCCAGAGCTTTTATCACACACAGGGAACGCTCGGGAAGCCTGATGAATGTTTTATAATGTCCATTTCCTATCCTATCCTCACCTCAAACCGACGACTCGCGCTCTTGACAAGACGAGTGCGGAGAGAAAGCGATTCTCGGATTTATCTGAAAGAATACGGGAGCACAAGAGCGCCGTAAACGTCGATTTATTAAACGATCGAATTCCCCGCGGTATAACTCACCATGCGATCTCAATTCGGTCACAGACGTCTAAGGGAATTTAAGCAGGAGCGATTAGACTTACACATGAAATGTGTTATTTATTTATTTATTTATTTATTTATTTGTTTGAGGTGATTCTGGTGCAAATTCGTTAGTTAATGCTGCATCTCCATTGTTTCCATTAGAAGTTAGAAGAAGAAACAGAAGAGGAAGCATGCCATGCTGTTACAGTAATCCTAAACATAAAGGATAACGATCAGGTTTCGCCGCTAGCTCCTGAAAACAAAACACGAAGCCCTTTGATTGTCGCCCGTCGTTTTCCAGCGTTGTTCGGTATCGTTAACGACGAACGCCACAGAGAAGTGATGGAGACGTTCGTTAAAACGCTAAAATAAGGAGCTCGGGAATGCGATGCGGTTATACGACGCAGGCGAGTTAGGGCGAGGTCTGCGCTTGGCTAGGTAGCGATCTACGAGATGACGATGATGATGTCGACGGAGGTATTAGCATACAAGCGGTTCTGTTTGAACACAGTGTAAAGATGAGGAAGGACTAAAGCGCCGCCGCATCGCTCTCTAAGTAGATATAAAAACGAGCGCCAAAGACCGGTGAGCACTATCGGTAGGCGGTCAAACGGCATTGTGGGTAATGTACGAAATTGACGAACGTGTACAGGAAAGAAATTCAAAACTGTTTTTTTTTTTTTTTTGTTCTGTAAGAGAGAACAGCAAGACACTTTTCAACAAGTCCAGCCCAACAAAGGTGTGTGTGTGTGTGTGTGTGTGTGTGTGTGCGTGAAATGCAGTCTCTTCTAAATGAATTGTCTGGCAGCCAGGTTGACGTGCTTGAAGAAACTTGCAAATATCAAAAACACATGCTCCAGGCAGTGTTTCTTGCTGAAATCTACCCAAGTGGGCACAGAACTCTTTCTCTGGCAACGCACGGGTCATCTTTGCGCAGCAAACTTTTCAAAGTTCGAAACATTTGGGACAAGTCGAATCGATATAAAACGCAGCAAACGGAAAGGTCCGTCAGCATTTGGAAATTCCACCAGGGCCGTGTTCAGGCTGCACTGGAACACGAAAACTCGAAACACACCGGTGAAATATAGACTCGCTGCTCGGCCTGCTTCTCCGTCAAGCAAAACGGAGGGCTGCTGTAGGAAAACGAATCACAGGCTGGTGACGAGAGAGAAACGGCACACACGTATACTCACCGAACAGATTACTGGAGTGCCCTTGCTTGGAGACGGGCCGCAGCTCGTTGGAGCCCCAGGCAAAGCGCTTGTAATTATCCCAAGCAAACTGCATCATCTGAGGAGAGAGGAAAAGAAAACTAGGTAAGGGTTTAGAAGATCGCTTTGAAATTAAAGCCAAAAAGAAATGTTTCGCGAAATAAGCCATAACTAGGCACCTTGCAGCACGCCGTATTAATCAAACCGAATGCCTTACTTCTTATTTCACTCATGCTTTCTAGCCCTTGACCAACTTCCTGCCGTTATTAAATACTGTTCTGGGAAACGTCCCTCTCTCAAACCCGGATTCTCAGACTTTTTAATCCTGCTGAACTCGGACCGAACCGTAGCCGAACCGAAGACGGCGGGGTCCAAGGAGGACTCCAGATGTTCAGATGTACAGTGTACTACCCAGATTAATAGGAAGACGCAGCTGAGCAGCCTCGAAGAAAACATCAGTGACTTCATCCACGGCCCTGAAGAGATACGTGTGGAGGTGGTGAATCAATAGCCAAAAGAGAAAAAGCAAAAACACCTACACCAATGACCAGAAGGCCAACGCATAACATATCCAGAGAGCTTCACAAAGCAGTGGAAAGAAGAAAAACAACGGATAAAGTGTCATTTTAATGACGAAGGTCCTCGTAGGGCTGCCAAAGAGGTAGGACAGCTCAACCTGGCCTTCGGAGTTATCCGAGAACGCCGATTATACGCCAGACAAAATACTCAGAAATAGTCTCAACCGCAGTCTGATAGAATACTTCAAAGCATCAGAACATCTCGTTTTTTTTTTGTTTGTTTTTTTTAAATGGTCATCCTGCAGTTTTTCTCTAGGAGATCTACAAACAGAACCGTAGAGACAAGCTCCTCATAAATCCCTCCGTAATGCTCCACGGCCGTTTCCGTCTACGTGAAGTCGTTCGCAGCACAGCATGTGATCCAAACACCGGCCGACTGGCTCCACCAAAATTAGATCGGCGTATCGACTGCTAGCTTAACTCGGACTGCGTCTTAATCGAGGAGCTGCCTCTGCTTTCCTGCATCCCTTGCTCAACTCCAACCAGAGGAAGAAAAAAAAAAAAAAAAAACGTGAATCAACTTAGGAGTAGAAAAACGAGGTCCAAAATTGAGCTGCTCGGAGAACAGTCAGGAGTCCTGGCGGAGTTCCTCCGGGCCTCCGATCTCCCTTGGACAGCGGGTAAGCTGTAGAGAACTGTACGGATTCTTACGTCAGGGCTGGGAGGATGTTCGCAATACAAAACGCCTCATAGTCCCGGCGTGATTTTATTAGAAAATCATGGATAAAAAATATATATATAGATGAACAGGGGGAGCATATCGTGAAAGAAAGCTGTCCAGTGGCTCAAAAGGAGACTTCGGATATCAGAACAAACCAACATCTGAGACCGATTTGACACTGAAGCGAAGCTGCTTCTTCTCGTGGTAACAATTAAAACAGGTGCAGGGAATTTTAACACCTGGCTACGCAAAATACCAAGTATTCTCATTAGGGATGCGCTTGTTGCCTGCCTGTACCATGTACAGCTGAGTAACCTTCATCTTTCAGACAGCGGCAGACACCGATGATGTCAAACAAGTGACAAGGTTATGGCCCGAGAATCGTTACTGAGCTGGCAGTGCCTCATGGGTCCTGGAAGAAATAGTGAGACAATTTGCTGCCAGACAAACACAAGCCAAGAGAGCCAAGAATCCTCTGGGACTCACGTATGACAACCTTGGAATGAAGGGACATCAGAATTGGTGCTGCGAAAGCCTCCCAGAACCAATGCCGATGTGAGACCGGCACCGCAATCATTCTATTCTCCTCCTCACGTTTGTCTCGGTATGAGTCCGACAATCAGCTGTGCGGGACGAATACGAGATCACAGAGTCTCTGCAGGGATAAGAGGATCCGGAGCACCTGCTTGCTCCTGCAGAGCCTGTTCTAAGTACACAGACAGCAGGACGCTCTAAAGCAATTTCCAAGCCTGTAGAGGTAATTTACAGAATTTTATAAGCATGCTGTAACAAACCTCATGTTTTCGCTGTGTGAGAACAATTCAAGTTCGAATTAAGTAATCAATTCGCCATCCTTGATTGCTAATACTGGACACAAACATCTGGGAATCACATCATAGCCCGCAGAGACAAATTTTCTCTCCGTCTAAGCCTCTCACACCTCTTCCAGTTTCTATTGTTATGGCCAATCTGTCGGGTGCGAAAAGACGGACTCTGTACAGACACCGTGTTGTTTACAGACACAGTGCTGTTTCTGAGTCAAGAAAGATGGGCTTTGCCAAACGGGATTTGGACACGAGGGAAGAAGGTGAACGGGCTGGTAGTCAAAGGAAAGAGCCGAGAAAAGGGCTTTGTAGAGAGTTCAAATGAGCGAGCAGTCATAAGAGAAACAATTTGATGAAAAAAACAAACAAACAACAACAACAACAACAACAAAGACTGGGCAAAACGGAAATTTTGGTGGCTTTGTGGTTGTTCTTGGCAGAGCGAGGGAAGCAGTGTTGCAGTTTGAACTGGGTGGGGAGAAACAACTAGCTCAACAGAAAGGAAGCTAAAACCACAGTCCATGTTAGTCTTTAACAACATTTCCATCCAAATTACCCAGAACAATTACTCCAAGGAACTTTTTGTCAAGGGAACATTTGGTCCCTCCAGACCTTCGTTGTCTGCGTTTTCATCGTGCTCTAAAGCACCACGAAGATTAGGCAAATTAATCCTGTGATGTAGAGTATGACTGCACGCGACAAGCCCTTGGCAAGGATATAAAGCCTTGAGGTATGATTACTAACTCAAAGTAAGCTGACTTCAATGATGTAACGATGTTAAATATTTGCTCGGCTTATCGGAACACGCAGCGGGCTCCGAGTGTAACGGAAACCTTTGAATAGTAACAAGAGCGCGCTGTAACCGAGTTGGCGGTCTAGTGGTTAGGATCTGGCGCCGTCGCCGCCGTGGCCCGGGTTCGAATCCTGGCATGGAACGAGTTGTTTCTTTCCCTTTGGATAAAAGGTTCACGTTTTAAAACGGACAGTCTATTTCCTGAAATCTGATAACGACACTGCAGGGAGGAGATCCAAGCTGTGCTGCTGTTGATTGCGCTGTATCAAACGCTGGGAAAGAGACGAGAAGTGGAAGAAAAGCGAATTCAGAATACTGGTGATGCTAAGCAAACGGATTTTATCAGATATTTCCGAGATGACAAAGACGGATGCGCACGCGTTAAGGCCTGAACCTCGTCGTCGGTCCATCGGCGGTATTTTTTAAGAAACTCAATTGTGTTGATTCAAATCACAATAAACGATTAAAGCTGCAAGCAGCGATGAACGGGCCCTCGCACCCGGGTGCACGTTGGGGCTGCTCTGCCAGGGGAATGCCATTAAAATTTTTAAGCACTTTTTAGGACTTACGTGTTTGTTAGGAGTGTATCACGATGTAAAATGAATCATTTCCTGTTGCCAGCAGGTGGTGCTATGACTATTACTGGATCTTGGCATGTAGATGTATTCAGGCTGGGACTTTTATCAAACGTGAAGTTTGGAGCAGATTGGACATCGGCGAAACATCGAGATTTGTGAGACCGCCACGCCCACGCCGTGCGGCCAAAACTCAAAAGCTTCACACTTCATCATCGACGAGGCCTTTAGATGAGACTGACCGAATGTGATGCCGATCTGATGAAATCTCTAGGAGGAGTTCGTTAACGTTCGAGGCCTGGGAATGGCAAAAAAAAACAGAGCAAAAATTTAAGAGATAAATCGAAATGGCTGACTTCCTGTTGAGTTTACGGCGTGGGTTCGAGAGACGTTTTTGTATGTATGGCCGTGGTACAGACGTTTACCGAACTTGAAACGTAGCACGAGGCACACATCTGTGAAATTTTGTAGGTGGCGCTATCGAGCCATTTTGTCACAATCAATTCTGGAACCTCCATCAGATGTCAATTTTCACCGGTTCTGACGCGTCTGCAAAGTTTCATGAGTTTTCGCGTATGCCTGGGCTCTCTAAAATGTGATTCAAGAAGAAGAAGAAGAAGAAGAAGAAGAAGAAGAAGAAGAAGAAGATCCAATAGGGCTTCGCACCAGCGGTGCTCGGGCCCTAACTCTTACTGTACGCACCGCAACAGACCAAAAAAAATGCTGCTTGCACTCAACCAATCAGCATATTCAGCGCACAAGTCCCACCCCGAAAGGTCCTGAACTTTAAAAAAATACGACCTCCTGAGTAGGGACTTCCTGAAGGGGAACTTAATTTAGACTTTTGGAGTGCCTCAAAAAAATCCCAAGTTCCTGGGGAAACTTCCTGTGGTGGAAACGCGACTTTTGTGAGCGTTTCAATTATCCGCATTTTATATTAGCTAGAATGGTAAGATATGATCACATATGGGTGCATTTTTGGCACGATGACCTTGTTCTGTCTCAAACCGGTCTTATTTCACCGTTTTCTCACGCTCCTCTGAAAACACACCTGTATCATTCCTTCACTCTATATCCTCATACCAAGCCCTAGTTCTCCACCTACATGACCACATTTGTAAGGAATGTATTTTCTTTAAAAAATAATAATAATAAAAAATCCACTATCCACTATCCTACTGTCCTTCTGGCTTTGCGGGCCTGGGACGAACGGGTCTCGAAGACGTGGGCGCGGAAACAGAAAACCGAAGCCAGGCGTTTCCAGCTCTACAGATACGATGTAAAAAGACCTGTTCAGAGCAGGCTGTGTCAGGATGGCAGGAAGATGGATTTCCTTTCATTCAGCGATCTAAAATTTGGGCATCTGTTTTCATCAGGACGCGCACAGAATCACTAAGCACATTATGCAGATTGGGTTCACCATAAGAATGAAATTACTTTCTCAAGGCTGCAGAGCTGGCTTATTTCCATAACAAAGTCTATTTAAATTTGAAGCTAATTGTAGGAGTCCTATGGAATAAAACACAGACATAAACCCTGTAACATACTCCAAGTTAGAACTACTGCTCTCTCTTATCACCTTTTGGGGGTTTTTTTTTCCTCGGTCATTTATGCCGTTGGTATGAAATGACACCTCAAGAAATTTAGGCATCTGCCAAAAGCCGTACGTGTAACGTGAATGATCCGAGTTTAAACCACGGCGTTACTGAATGATCTAATCTAACTGGTTATAAGGTGTTGATTAGTTTTCTGTACCAGCAACTGTGTCAATAGTTCTGGCTTCAATTCAGATTGCAGGTTTATATTAACATTCCAGTCCTGATACATTATTGTTTCTATAGTAACAGCTCATTCTCAGGGACTCGTATGGCCGACACGCCACACGTTCAAAAACTAAGAATAAACAAAACAAACGTGCTGCTATTTAACAAACAAATATATATATATATATATATATATATATATATATATATATATATATATACACTGTATATATACACACACACACACGTGTTGATATAATAACGTCTAATGTTAGGAGATATTTTTAACGAATCTCTCTGTAACAGGAAGTTCATTTTTTTTTTTTTTTTTGTCTCAAGTCCAAAAGGGAGGAGATTGAGAGACTGGTGAGGTGATGCAAGTGAACAGAAACGAACAAAGTAATGAAGTCCCTAATCTCAACTCATCTCTGGAAGAAACGAGGTCAGAGATTTGTTTTCTGCTTACTCACCTTCAGGCATTTTATACACCGAACCAAATTTTTCTGCAGTGTGGAAATCTATAATCCCCTCATCCCATTCCTCGGCGTGTGCAATCTGCTCACAGCGGGCAGGCACTCTACTTCCAATTTAAGACGACGCTTAACCGACTGAATGAATGTGTCTTGTTCTACACCACTCTCAATAGTACTAAGGCACAAGGAAACAAACAAGGAAAAAAAAAAACAATCAAAAAAAATCTTTTCGGAAAAAAAAAAAAAAAAAAAAGAAAAGAAAAAAAAAGAGAGAAAGATGGTCCCTCCAGGATTTTGCGATCGCAGAGATTAACGCAAACGTCAAGGAAACTCCGCGATATTCAGAGGAGCTTGAGACTTTTCTAAATTACCGCAGACTTGGGCCGAGACGCTTTACGTGATGTCATCACAACGCGCATTCAGACAAAGCTCTCTTCAAACATAAGTACGGCTAAAGCGTCTCATTTACCAACGGGCATCACTACAGAAGGTCGTGCAGAACAATTTCCAAACAGTTTTCCACAAAGAGCACACATTTTATTCTAATAATTCTAATATACTGGATTTTTGATTTCCCTGAGCCGGAAGCATCTAGATGAAAACAAAAAAAAGGCTTTAAATATTTCACTTTATGTTATGTGTATTGAATCTAGAATATATGAATTATCTCTCATATATATATATATATATATATATATATATATAAATATAAATATAAATGTGTTTGAATATATTAATTCAATTACGGAAAATGAATCCTTTTCCGCGATGTTCAGGTTTTTTGAGACGCGCCTGTATGTACACAGAAAACAGAGGTTATGTATTTCAGCATGAGGTCCTGATTCAGTCTGCTATCCAGGAGCGTATACCCACAAGGAGATGACAGGTGCGTCGGAACAGCTGTTCATAACTGCAGTGTCATTGCTGGAGAGCTCTTGCCATGGGAAGTGCAGGTCTCTCTGAGACGGAAGGGTATTTAAACCATGACTTTTCCATCTGAAGTGTTTCTGAAGTGCAGAACAATGACTCGTCGAAAATCCAAGGGCAGAAATAGAATAATGCCTGGCGTGCTTTGGAAAACACAAGAAAAGAGACACATGCATTGTCGGGAGTCCTTCTATAATCACGACCCGGTCGGGCTTCCTCATATCTCCACATGTTTTATAGGGAGGACTTAAGACTCTCCGACGTAGCACACATAATAAAGATAGCGGAATGTGTGTATAGTAACCAGCTATGGTTACTGATTCACGAATGGAAAGCATGTGGCGTGGAATAAGCCGTAATAAAGATTAATAAATAAGCCGTGGAATAAGCCGTAATAAAGATTAAAACAAATAAAAAGACTTGAGTAGAGACATTGTGTAGAGAATCCGGTGTTTAAAGGGTTAAAATTCTGAAAATGAATGAATGTTTGGTAGTTATGATTAGAACTGATACTGGTAAAAAATAAATAAATAAATAAAAATTGACGTCAGTGAAAGTGGAAGAAAATTTAATATCTAATATTTCTATGCCTTTTTTAATTTTTTTTTTTAATTTTTTTTTTAAATGGACATTTTTGTCCTTTATGGACCTGAGTGGGTTTTTTTTTTTTTTTTTTTTTTTTAAATGGACATTTTTGTCCTTTATGGACCTGAGTGGGTTTTTTTTTTTTTTTTTTTTTTTTTTTTTTTTTTAAATGGACATTTTTGTCCTTTATGGACCTGAGTGGGTTTTTTTTTTTTTTTTTTTAAATGGACATTTTTGTCCTTTATGGACCTGAGTGGGTTTTTTTTTTTTTTTTTTTTTTTTTTTTTTTTTTTTTTAAATGGACATTTTTGTCCTTTATGGACCTGAGTGGGTTTTTTTTTTTTTTTTTTTTTAAATGGACATTTTTGTCCTTTATGGACCTGAGTGGGTTTTTTTTTGTTTGTTTGTTTTTTTTTTTTTAAATGGACATTTTTGTCCTTTATGGACCCGAGTGGGTTTTTTTTTTTTTTTTTAATGGACATTTTTGTCCTTTATGGACCTGAGTGGGTTTTTTTTTTTTTTAAATAATGACACTGCATAAAAATTATAAATACATCAGAATCAATTTTGTTGTTAATCACCGACATATTAAAGACTGAAATAATCAAAGAAAAAAAAAATCTGCTTTTATTTAAAAAAAAAAAAAAAAGCATCTGTGGCATTGTGTAAACAAACCAGCATTTAAAAGGTTAAAATTCTGAAAATGAATGAATGTTTGGTAATTATGATTAGAACTGATGCTGGTTAAATAAATAAATAAAAAATTACAAAAAAAAAAAAAAAAAAAAATCGATGTGAGTGAAAGTGGAAAATAAATCACTAAATAATATTTTTATGAGTTTTTGGACATGGACATGTTTGTCCTCTGTGGACCCATGTGTAACTTCTTTAATTGATGCACAAGGGTTAAGGAAACCCGTGAAACTTTTGTCTTACTCTAAGAGATCAAATCTGAACCTCGAATAGATGTTGACGCCATTCTTATCTCGATCAAATCCTCCACAGAGAAGAATCGGGATCATTTGAAGGGGATTAAATTAAAGAACTATAAACGTGATACGGAGGATTATCTTCGGAACGAGGTACATCCTTGGGACATTACACCGGTTGTTACCACGTCCAACATCGGTGGCAGTGAAACTCATGAGACCAGTGTACCACGACATGGACCGTCATCACGATTTCGTAAATCGGGCGAGACTCGCTGGACCACTGAATTATAGCGGCCGGGGCGATTCTACTGATCGTGAGTTTAGTTCCAGTGCTTGTGCGAGCCTCTTTCTTGGGAAGGCGAGCTCCTTTACGGGGGTCAAGAAAAAAATGCCGAAGGTCGTTCAGCGGCCTCAAAGAAATAATCAACGACCGTGGACTCGGAGCTCCTCAGAGAGACGTTAATCGAAATGTCTGCAGAAGAACAGTCTGATGATCGAATCGGTGTTTAGTACACCGTTTAGACCTTCGAAGTACTTTTTGCCTGAATACTTCTAAATCATACCTTTTATCGTCAGGTTGAACAACACGTGATCAGAACCTGCTCATCTTCGAGTACGACATTCTCACAATCTTTCGTTGAACGAGAGAAAAGCTTTGACCGGATTGATCAGTCATCCGGATATTATAAGAAAACCCGCGGATAAAGTAGTCCAGGATACGACTGAATATCAGCGAGAAATTCTCTCCCGATTACAAGATCCGAGGTTTTATAAGAAGCTTCCGAATGATCCGGCTAGTGCTCATCAATCTGAGGTTATGTCCTTTTTAAATAATGTAAAAACACAAGCTAGGATATCGCAGGATATCCCGATTAGCCCTGTATTTAACACGCTTCCCAAGATCCTCCGGGAGATCCAATTGTGGCACGGACGAACTCCGTTCGATCTCCCTTATCGCAGTCGATGCTGTGTGCGCGACAGATCTGAGGATGGAAACGTGTTGTTGATAAGAGAGGTCAAAGGAAAAACGACCAGATTGGTTCGAGCTGGCAGGAAGGACACAGTAGCTCATAAAAATCACTCGTTACAACCGTGGTGAGCAGAAAAGCATCCCGGCATGCACAAATCATCGAACCTCGAGGTGGACGGGCTACGACAGACGTTCGCATTGGGTTCCTCTCCCGTCAGCCGAGAACAGGCCATCATGTGCACAGACTCATCGAACCTGGACAGCTGAAGATTACAAGAAAAAAAAAAGTGTCGGTGAGTCTGTTCTCACGATCGCCTCGGATTCTTGTTCTCGGATGACGGGAGCGGAAGCTGACGTGGTCTTCTGCTGTTGTAGTTATTGGAGTTACTATAGACTTCCTGGCAGCTCAGACCTATCTGGTCATTCTCCTCTGATCTCTCTCAACAAGCTGTCTCAGCCTGCGGACCCTCCGCTCACAGGGTGCCGTTTGTTTTTCACACCATTCTCTGTAAACTCCAGAGACTGCGGTGTGCGAAATTCCCAGGAGATCGGCAGTTCCTGAAAGAATCGAACCAGCCCATCTGGCACCGACAACCACGTCACATGTTAAAGTCACGGGGATCACGCCTTTTCCTCATTCTGATGTTTGATATGAGCATTAACTGGAACTCTTTATCTGGATCTGCATGATTGGCTGGCTGACGATTGGCCGGTGAGATAACTACACGAACGTGCAGATATTCCTAATAAAGTGGGCGGTGAGTGTATGAAAAATATTTTACATTGTAGTGACTTTTAGCGTGTTTTTAATCGCAAATCTCATTGTCGTTAGTCTTTTGAAATACATTTTCACTGGTTTTTTTTTTTACTTTTAGGTAGGCACGCCTCAACAGAGTCACATCAGTGCATGGTAAAGGCTTTCACATGTAGAACACCGATTCAAATTTTCCTTTGGAACCTTTGTAGGCTTTTGTATCTGACCAGACGGGACACGTCGATGCGTGGACATTAAAACAGGTGTCGGTGGAAATAAGACAAATATTTTGCCTGTGCGCTTACTGATGCGTATGAAATTAGTCTACTGTTGGAACAAAGATGACTTTCAAATAGTTTTGTCACACATTACAGACCAAATATATTTACTAAGAGTTACAGCGATGGGAATACTCCTGTGACGAGATGACATACTGCATAACGGGTATGACTGTTTTTGAACTGCAGTATTTTTATTTTGAAGACATCAAGGACTTACAGATGTTGGCCTGCACAGACGTCTAACCCAGTCCTACCTACACCACACCACACCAGACTTCTCTTCTCTCTGCCCTGCCTGGATGGCTGACGAGCACCAATTTCTCTTCAGAATTAAATATAAAAATGAAAAAAAAATTTTAAAAAGCGACATAACCACCTGAACATTACAAGAGCGAAGAACTTGCCTTACTTCAGAAATAAATGTTAATCGCAAAGGAAACCTGTTTATACACTATATTTCTCCGTGCTCCATTTCCAAGGGTGACATGTCTTTATGAAGGCCCTGCTGTGTGAGGTATAGTTTTAAAAAAATCGAACCTGCCATTGACGAACACGGATGTCGTCCATTAGCCCTATACGTCTTTCTTTCAGGGAACACGAAATGAGGACGAGTATTCACGCTCACTCAGCATTCATTTACTTTACAGAAAGAAAAGAAAAAAAAAAAAAAAAGACGCGGTGATATCGGTCTCTTCTGTCGTTCTGGACTTACGTCTCCTTTTGTGTTCCAAAACTTGTGTCATACAGATTTGGAACAAATCAGCTGACTGTTTTTGTAGCGTGGACATCGTTACAAAATGTCAACTGCAACGTAAACAAGGTTTAGACTCAATTTAGATTTAATCTCGTGTAGTGATCTCTGGTGAAATTTGGTTTCATTAGATATACTAACCTCAAGTAAATACCCCTGGAGTAAAGAGTAAATACGGGGTTTAAAAAAAAAAATTTAAGAAGTAAATGTAACATTCTGATCATGAAAAGTTCAAAATGAATTCAATGAAGTTAAAAACAGTTAGTAAATGTAGCACATTTGTTCTGTTAAATAATCGTCTAATTTTTTTTTTGTTACATCTACGTAGGTTTTCGAATATATCTATTCATTTTTTTTTCCCCCCACTTAGGCTTCCTACTGCATCGAGTTAGGATTTTAATTATATCTTCTCTACTTTTTACGCGTCATGGTAGAACTAAATGTAGTTATTCAGATCTACTTTTCTTTTTTTTTTTTCTTTTTTTTTTTAAACTCATTTACTCAATTCCTAAGGTATATTTGAATGATTTCACAGCTTTAAAAATGTACTCAATATTTTTAAGTGTAAAAATGTTTCACCCAAAAAAAAAAAAAAAAAAAAAAAAAAAGTTTTAATTTTTTTTTTTTTTTTTTTTTTTTTTTTTTTTTTTTAAATGGAGTACATCATAGTTACAAGTTTTTAAGAGTGTGGTCCATCTCAGAGATTTAGAGGACATATTCCTGTACAGAATGGAAATGATCGATGTGGTAATTGTGTTCAGTACAATAATACATTCAAGACATCCTTTTTTTTCCCTTTTTTTTTGTCATCCAAGGTCTGGTTTAAAAAAAATAAATAAATAAATAAAATATATAGAATGAATTCATTACTTGTGCTTCCACTCATGTTGTCGGTCTGATCCGTTGTCCTTGGGGTCTCGGTTATGTTGGGAAAACATCATGCTAAGAGTTCTTTTATTAGAAATGGCTGTTAATTATCCTGTCGTGGCCCTTTATCTTTCTCCGAATCATGATGTTTCCTCCTTATCTTCAGTGGTATTGAAGTGACTGCGCCACCGAGAGGGGTTATTTCGGATCGTTACTCTGCAGACTTTACCTCCGACAGGCATGGACGATGAAGCATTGCTTCATGTGATGCTACAGAGTTCTGTTTATTTGTCTATGTAATTTGTACATTTTTGATGGAACCCTTTTATACGACGATGCGGTTACAGTGATGTATGACGTCACCGATCGTGATCGGTAGTGATTGATCATTGCAGTGATCGGTCATGTGTTGATGTTAGATGAGGTCGTGTTGAATAGATTGTCCGTATATACCTGATGAAGGTGACGCTCGTGACGTCGTGAATAAAGCGATTCTGATACATGTGCACGTACTCTTAGTGATGAGGATCTTTTCGAGTTTTTCTTTTTTTATAAAAAAAAAATATAAGCTGTAACTCGTCTCCAGGTCACTTGAGAACGTCTGCAGCTCTCTAGACTATAATTTTAAAAAAATATATATTTATGGTGCCAGATTCCACTCAACACTTTTTGGTATTTTTTTTTCTCTCCCTGCTTTTAAAATAGTGTTTGGTTGTTTTCTGTGGAAAATTGCTCTCTTTTTTTTGTTTTTTACTTCTTTCCATCATGCAACAGTCCCAAACAGTGTGAACTTTGTATATTCAGAAATTATATTTTCTTTTATAACAAAAAAAAACTTTTTTTTTTTTTTTTTTTTGAAAAGACATCCAAAAGGACTACGGCCCTAATAGCACAAAAACGTGTGCCATTATCCCAAACAAAAACACTCTAACTTGTTCAAGGCTTTCTGTTCCTAACGTTGTATTAGGGGGTGGAAAAAGTCCATTACACCGCCACCGTCTCCGTTTTAGGGCTGGGCCGAGAAAAGCCGTAATGGCGTCCTTTATGTAACCTGTGGTTCTTTCTGAGATCGATATCCCGAGAGAGAGGAGAACGAGCTCCTCGTGTGAGAGATTACGTCCTTTACAGGACTCCTTTAATATCACATTACAGCAGTAAGAACCTAATGAGAAACCAGGAATAGGTCTCCACACGTTTGATGAACAGAGAGCTCCTAAAGTGGTGGATACCGATCCACGCCGGAACGAACACGTCGTCCAATAAAACACCTAAGGGCTTAAAAGGTCACTTTAATTCGCTTTCACCAGTTGCACAGACGGATAAACAGACCAGAAACAGTTCGGATAAAAATACAGCAGCTTCCACAGAGGCCCGGTGACAGCTAATACATTTTACATAACACACACACACACACACACACACACACACACAGTCCTGTTATCTTCTGCTCAGCAAAGACACAGCAGTTTAACGACCCTGTTGAATAATCTATAACCAGCCGTCCCTTTGCACCAGCGAGATCCTGCTGGTTGTGCATTCCGTGTGTTTGCGTAGTCCTTATAAATGTGGGAACTCTTCAGAGGAGACGTATTACAGAACCACAGACGTGCTTATACAGGTATAGGATATAAAAAAAAAAGAAGAAGAAGAAAAAGAAAAAAGGGCGGTACGATGTAATATCGATCGCGTGAACGATATCGTCACAGTACACTTTCCTGATATATTGTGCATATCGGTGATTTTATAATCTAGCGCCGGATTAGATGGTCCGATTTAAAATCGTCTTATGCCATTTCTTTTTGTAAATTTTTCAATTCTTCCTACTTTTCAGTAGTCGTTTATTTTTTGTAGAAATTAAATAGAGTATGATTCAACGCGTTACAGATTCATCATAGAAAATGTCTTCACGTTTGATCGTATGACTTCTTTGTCATATCGTCCGCCAAACTGGGATTGTCGTTTGTTCCTGGGTTGGTAGAATCAGTGGTGCCTTATCTTTTGTGCCTTTAGTATGGATCGATACCTAACTTAATGGTATAGATACCCTTTTTTCAGTGTATCGTTGATTCCCACTCCCTGTGAGTCTGGAGAAACCTATAGATGGACAAGTGCCTTGAGGACAGGTGCAGCTCAAGAGGTGAGCATGAGCCACACTGGCACAAGGCCCACATCTAGCCTGGCACACACACACACACACACACACACACACATTTACTCTCTAGGACAGGGTTTCATTGAGATGCTGCCAAGCACAGTGTCTCTAGAGAGAGCATGGACTCGTGGCTGAATGCGGAAAACCGAGTAAAGTTACAGCCGTTTTCCTGGCACTATGAAGGAGCGTTGAGCGGTGACCGCAGGCCATAGAGTGCTATCATCCAGCCAGCCATTTTCTATACCGCTTATCCAACTGGGTCTCGGGGAACCTGGAGCCTATCCCGGGGAGCATGGGGCACAAGGTGGGGTGCACCCTGGACGGGGTCCCGATCCATCACAGGCCACAATCACATACACACTCATACACTACGGACACTTTAGACACGCCAATCAGCGTACCATGCATGACTTTGGGAGTACCCGGAGGAAACCCCTGCAGCACCGGGAGAACGTGCAAACTCCACACACTGGAGGTGTGAGACGGACGTAAAGTTAATATATTCAATGAAGCACACGCAAAAACTATAAAAGATCCAAATGACTTGCAGCTAAAATCTACATCTGGATTCCTGTGAAGCTGCTCGGTGACGATGTCTATAAAAAAAAAAATCGAACCGAACTGAAATAAACCGTAAATCAAGCTCACGGAATGCTTCAACCACTTCTAGGGGGGGGAAAGTAGCAAAGCATAAATCAGGGAGGGATCCGAAATCCCAGTATATTCGGAGTGAATCTCAAGAGTGCTTCACTGTGCTCATGTCAAAGTTTTACCCGCTGGGTAATCGATCGATCCGTCATTCGGCTTCAAAACAAGAATCACCAACAGTACGTGTGGATCAAAAAGTAAAGAACGGACGCATTAGTGCAAATGTTCTTTGACAATAATCTCCGTGCAGGAGATGAACGAAACACTTCAGGACGTCCTGCCGCCGGAAAGTAAATCGACTTCGCGGTAACTCACGGCGACGTGTGTTCGACGGACCATGTTGTTGATTATTTTCCCATGAGAGCATGTCCCCTAGTGTCTCACTCCGTACAGATCAAATGGCGTTCTACAGAGTCATCATAAAGCACACGGGCTTCTCGATGGAACTGAGCAGACGGCAGAGCGTGCTGTTTTCAAGCACAGCGCAAGACCCTTTTAGGGAATGGGAAACGAGGAAAGTCCACCATGTGGACACGAAGAAAACCAATAAAGCCCTGGCTGAAGGCAAATCACGTTAGTCTTTTCCCCTCTACTAAAACAACCGAGGTAAGTATCACAAGGGCAGATCGGACGAGGCCAACTATGTTAGAACCCGTCCACTTAACGACGCTGTCTCTATAAAACCAGCGGCTCTTCAAACCGAGTACAGGAGACGTTCCAAACCACACAATTACGCCCCATTGCTTTGCTTGAAACAAAGAATGGATTTTCCCCCTCAATTTCAGAAAGGAGTTCATTGAGCGTGACAAATTAGAACATACAGTGCCTTGCACAAAGACATGCCCACACTCCGCCACCTCTCCGAAGCTGATCTGAAACAGAAATCAGGTCCACAGCGAGGGTCAGGACTTCAGTTACGCCGTGCGCGCACAGATTGCACACCTTTTAATCAACGTGCACCTCTGCGCCGGTCGTCTCCGGCCATCCGATAAATCAGAGTGCTGGAAACAGAAGCGATGAGAAGTCCTCCACGTCAGCCATGTTCTGATTCAATGGAGTCATCATCTGGCTCTGATCTGCTCTTAACACCGAACAGGAAATACAGCATGCGCACCGCTATTCGTCTTCCGTACCGAAAAGGCTTTTCATTCACTGCTTGTTTGCAAAGCTTGCCTAGATAAGAGACTCATTTGCGATGATATTTGTTCCGCCTCTGAAAGGGTCTGAATTCCCCATGAATTTTCATGACCCGTTATCGTCTTTAAAGTCTCAGTATTGCCTTGATCTTCAACACGGACGTGCCGGAATGAAGATACACGCTAGCTATTTTCCACATGTGCCGAGATACAAGTCTTTCCAGGAGTCCAAAATGAGACTGACTGCACAGGGGGCATCTATTACTGCAGCGTATATGGCCTCAGGTTTGGATCCAGGCTCACTCAGATACACTTAGGTTCTGCCTGTGTTGCAACTGGGCCTTTGTGAGCGCTACTTTCAGCTGTAATGTAAAGAAAATGAAAGATTAAAACTGTATGTTTGGTTCGTAACCGCTTAGTAGCGATAACACTCAACCTCCGGATTGAATACGGAACTGAAATGGAGAAACAACTCTAAGCTCCATGGTGGTGCAATCAGTGCAAAGGCAAAAAAAAAAAAAAACCCTAGGAAACGGCGGGATTCTCCAGTTGGACAGCATGGTGGCGTGCTGGGCGCAAATAATCTGAGTGATTTAAACAGACAGACAGCATGGACTGGATACTAGGGATTCCTCGCCACCATTAAAAGTCCGGAAAACTAACATAACTAAATGCTGACAACAGTTAGCTTGTAATGCTAATTTATAGCTATAAGAAGTAAAACATCATGTTAAAGTGATTTTGTTTCGCAGGTACACTCCAATAGTGACTAGCGCCGTCGGCTCGGAACAGATGAAACACTGACTTTGAACTTTCCTCCATCCGATCAACTTTAAAAATTCTTTTATTTGATTTATTTTGACTAATAATTGCACAAGAGAGAGTGGAACTCCCCTTTCAGGGTTCCCTGCCTTTACCTTTGGTTTGTTTAACAATCAGACAAGCGCCAGTTGATAAAAAGAATAGTTTAAGCCATTGTCTTAGAACAAGTATGTTACGTTACTGAAAAATAATAATAATAATAATAATAATAATAATACAAGGTCCAGGATGCTTGTTTGTATTTGGACTGGCCTCTTGTCAGTCATTTTATAGACACGCCTCAATGCCCCTTCTCATAAGTCATCATGAGGAGAATTTTTGCATATTTATTAGCTATCGAGCAGTTGAATGTCCGAGTCCCCCCCCCCCCCCCATCTTAGCTAATGCACCTTTTAAAAAATAAAACAAAAGACAGATCTAAAACCAAATACCAAACCATTAAAATGAAAAAATTCACCTTGCTACCCAAATACCATTCTACGATAATCTGATACTCTGACCACCTCAGCAAGTGGCAATGATCATCAGGAAGGAAGCGAGTTTTTTTCCTCTTTAGCTTAACATCTGCATAATGAGAGGAAAAGGAAACGACGTGTGAATGAATGGAAATTTCTTGCTTATTTGATTGAGCAGAATAGAACACTCAAATGTATGCAGGAGATGCCTGCAGCTTTTTCCTTCACTCCCAAAAGCATTAGCAAGTGGAAGAAAAAAAAGAAAAAGGGTCTAATTTAAGGGGTATCTGTTCAATCTAATCTTCTGATACATAGTGGTTGAAAACGAGGGCATAGTAGGGGCATTAGCTGGACTGTTAATCATCTGGGGCTGAGTCCAGATTCTTCTCCATCAAAAAAACATTTAAAAACCTACTTCTAAAGAAACTGTTTCCATGCATTTTTTCCAACTCAGCTAGCAGCCCAAGTTCTGTTTTATGGAAGCGGAGGTAACGTAGCTGTCAATGTATGACGTGACCAAAAAAAGTAGGAATTATCATAACACTTGCCTCGGGTGTTACTGTGTGTAGGACGACCAGACAGATAACATACAAAACTTTTCTAACTAGGCTAGTTTGGTGTCGCTAGCCAAGAGGAAGCACAGCGAAGCTCTCACTGTATGGGTTTAGCTGCTACAGTGCCCATAAACTGGAACTCATATAGACATTTACACAAATTGTTTTCAGCATCAGAGGATGTTAGTGTCTCAGTTCCAACCACTTTACTGGTTTTATTTTTTTTTTTAAAAAAACAAACAAACAAACAAACCCTGTATGATTGGTCTCACCTCCATTCACTGAAGATAAAATACAAAACTCCGTTCACTGAAGATATAAAATTACAACACCGTAGTCTTCTTTTACTGACAAACCGTTCCAAATCTTTGGGGCTAGAGGCCGAATGCCCAGGCCAGGTTTCACTCCTGGGGCATAGTGTATAGATAATGGATTGTTCCATTCTAACAATGTCACTTTTGCCCTGAGTACACATTTAGATTTTTATTCTATAATGCAGTATTTAAAGGCTAAAAGGCAATGGATGTCAGATCCAATGCATCACTTGGCGTTTATCGATTTACAGTAAACAAAAGTGCCCTCTGACTGTTTGTGTCCAAAATGATCCTGACATTGATTTCCTTTTCAGAGAACAATTACCATTAAAAGGTCAGCGAGGCTCAAGGGGAAAACCATGAATGGCGGCCTGACTCCCACAGTGGCTGTTTGTTTCTCTCCAGCTACTGATCAGCGGGATTATTTTCAGCTCTGCGTGGGTGAATTATCACTGAACTGTAAAGCAGGGATGCTGCAGTTGATGAGCTCATTCTCAATCTTGTTTCAAGTCTCTCAGGCCCCAGGAGTGAAAGAAAAGACTTTCAGAGAGACGGACCTCGAGAGACCTTATCACAGTGAGGCAGGAAGGGCGGGATGACGTTGGGTGGGACTACACACACTAATATGATTACCGATGCGACGCGGCTTAATCCGGGCATTACGATTCGGGCTGTGCCTGTAGGTGTGATAGTAACCCTGAAGCACTCTTACCTGCACTTTCTTACTGCTGGCTTTTGAGCTCAACTGTGAATCAGGAAATACTCGAGCTTAGAGCACTGGAACTTCTATAACTCCAAAAATCTATTTGAAATAGATTAGCCAAGTCGGCTGAAAAGGACTGCCATTTGATTTAAAAAAAAAAAAAAAAAAAAAAAAAAAAAAACAGAAGCAAGAGGGAACATGTTTTCATATCTCCATTTTTTTTTTAGTGTATACGTCATGGGTTCTCAAACTTCCACGGAGCCCCCGATACACATTTATATTACGAATAATCAAATATTAGACTGTATTCAAGGCGTTTATTTATAGGCCTACTTGGTTTCGCTTTATTGAGACTTGAAGGCATTTCATTTTCTGACCACTCGAACAGGCTAATGAATATAAGCACATAATAATAATTATAATAGCTTTAATAATGGTGGGTTGGGATTTCCACCACTGTAACAAAAACAGACACCCCGAGTATGCTCCATTAGTGCCCATAGAGATATAAACCTTGTTTCTACTCTTTTCACACAGTTCGCCTGGAGGTCGATCTGAAGGGTTACGTGGGTTAATCTGAAAAACAAGCTAAAAGTGGATTTTTGAGAAAACACTAAGTATGTTCTATGATTTGGCAAACGCTTGAGATTTAGAAACATACACAGAGTATCAAGCGCACGATGTTAGAACCGAGCACGAGTTTGGTCTTCGCTACAGAGCCAACCCGACTGGAAAAGCCGAGCCGATTTATGATCATGCTGAAGCACTCTGATGTCCAAATCAACCGCCTTCTTTAATTAACTCATTAAGGCATGCTTTCCGATTAAATGTCTGTCTCGGTATTTTATTTGAAAAGGGCAAACGTGGTCCGACTATGACAACATTCAGAACAATGGAGTTAAGCTTTTAAAAATGCAGTATTGATTTCATGAGCGAGTTCTGATGGTGGCAATTTTCCCCCTCATATAAAAAACGCGTGCATAACCACAGAGGGGAGATGTGAATTCGAGGCAGCAGTAGTTTCTGACAGCACGTCTCTAGACAGCTTTCAGGACACAATACATGCTCACGGTGGTAGACACATTGTGAACATTGACGCTGCGCCGATCAGACAGAAGACAATTACAAGATATTAAGCGAAGGTGTTAAAGAGCTCTAGCGCATACTGATAAGGAGTCTGGAGCAGAGAGGTCAAGCTGGCCACTGATTTACATCTCGTTAGGTAGTGTGGAGGAGTTCATCCTTAGCGTGACCTGCACAGGTGTGGAGGTGAGACTCAAGCCAAAGATATATGCGTGAACATAGACCCTGTGTGAAATTGCTTCAGAAACCTTAAAGAGAACCCCGACTATCGTTTTATGATAAAACGTATTCTAATATCGATCATTTTAGAGATTATTAGCTATTATCTCGCCGTCATATACTTTATCCTGTTAAAATTCCGACGGCCCGCCAGCGCGCTGTCGCCATGTTATGAGGAAATCAATGCTATCTACGCAGCTTCTATGTGTACGAAGGTACTCATATCTTCGGAAAGCTAAGATTCTTGTGATTCGATTGATATAAAAACCGCTTTGAGGTACAATCAATGTCTCTGTCAGACCACCGACATACAAACAAACACTTACGAAACTGAGGCAACTCACCTCATGTGAATCCACTGATCCATGACATCCTGACAGAAACAAACAGTCTTGTTACACTGGCAAAGGTCCAAACAATCCAATTATGTAAAAATATTTAGTCCACCTTTCAAAAGAGACCAAAATGGTCTCCAAATGGTCCAACAACAGCTTTAATTGTACTTTGGGTATGTCTCGGCTAGGCGTTTTAGGCTAATTTTACAGGGGCTTTACGTTATGAGACACACTAACACACTAACAAGATGCGTACGGGTTTGATTATATTTACAGATATCCCCTGTATCACAGCACACAGTAAGTAGAAAATTACAGCCAAAAACAGCAGTGTGGTATTCTTTTCCTGCTGCGGGGCTAGCAGATAACTCTTTTGAGTGCTCAAGTGCAACCATTGTACGTCATCGACTCAGGGTGCACTGCGCATGTCACGTAATGGCGGCCTCCGGAGGTTAAAATATGTATTAAATATTAAGGATTTTTAAAGTAATGAACATGTTTCATGTGTTTCTAACAACATTTTAGTAGGAGAGGGCAATTATTGCGTGTTAAGTGGGTTTTAAAATAAATTCAAACATGCTTAATATTACTTTACAGACCTTTACAAAGAGGCAACTTCTCAGAAAATGTACAACCCTTAAGGGTTCTTCAGTTGTCGTTCTAGTCCAAGTATAGAACACGACACCAGATTGTTCCCCTATCATAAAAGGCCCAAGATTTTTTGAAAGTTGAGAACTCTTAAATATCCATGGGACCATTGAAAAAATGTCCACCAATCCACCTACTTAAGCCCCTGAACAAAACGGAGAACATTCTAAACTCAGTGAGTAATCTGAGCTCAGGATTAAACTGAGGACACTGGAACCGTGAGGCAGCAACGCCACCACCTGCACTACCACGCCGCCCTATCAGGATTCGGCCATTTAAATGAAGATCTCGATAAAAGTACGTACAAGAAGTTTACAGCAACTCCCTCTGCAGCCAGTAGTCAACACTGGCCACATCAACCCACCCACATGCATTTTTGTACATGTCAGCATACTCGGTTATAACGCCTACAAATTTGTTTTCCTATTAAAAAGCACGAACAGGTTGGCAACGCCCTAAGGCTTTACTCCTTACTTACTGGCACAAAACTACTGTAGTTTCCGCCTAGTAGGCATCAGCATGGAGAAACTGCCTCATGGCACAAGAATTTAACCCAAGCAGTTATGGTGGCATTGCTAGACAACTGTAAGCAATTATCTTAAAATGTCCGAACCAAACACAATGGGAAGCAGCAGTGTTGGGTTTCCCAGCTGACATCGAAAGCAAACATTCAATAAAGGTGTACATCATCACGATTTCTGACTGACGAGATGTCCTGTTACCAAGAGGACTAGGAAAAGCTGGGAATGTCGCTCTGATCAGCCTGAGAGGACTAGGTAAAGTGATCGTGTTAAAAAGACTATTTCAATTACCACAGCCATGTATATCGTTATTGTTGTTAATCCGAGATGTAGAAAAGGAGACTGCGACTTGGAAAGCGTGGCAGCAAATGTGAAACCCTGTTGGTTGCAGGGCTGAGCAGTACAATAATACAATACTGAAATGGTGTACTGATCATTAAGTCACAATGCCCTTTTCTGAGCTTTCACAGATATCATCAGTGCTTTATAAGAATTGCAAAGTCAGATTAATCGTTAACATTATGAATCTTTAAAACTGTAAGGCTTTTGTAAATTTTTCAAAGATGTTTTTATTTTCCAACTTTCTGGTCTGAAATAATTCATTTCACTTCTGTCAACATAAAAGTATTTTTAAATGAAATGCTTCCATTTAAAAAAACAAAAAAAACAACAACAAAAAAAAAACACTACTGGATGGTTGTTTGTTAGCAAACCTACTAATATATATATACACTAAAATATATATATATCCCCATCCATCTTCTATACCACTTATTTATTTATTTATTTATTTATTTAGAAACGCCTCATGATGTGATATATTTGTTCTGTTACACAGCCCTAGTTGATTGTGCGTGTTCTTTCTGTCTGATCTTGAGCTGGACTATTGATCCATCAGTCTGCTGAAGGGCTGTGGTATCTCTGTGGTTAATCTATTACTGGGCCAGTCTAGACTGATTTAAAATCGCCTCCAAAAATAAAAACATGACGTTACAGTCGGTCTATCGATGGTCGGACCTGGTCCACCTTGATTCGATCCCTAAACACACATCCTATTATTATCCATATTAAGTCAGACATCTTGTATAGGACAATACTTGTCTTTTCTAGACCTTGGAATAGACATGTTGAAAATGCGACAACCCATAAACGTCAACAAGGACATTTAAGATTTTAAACATCTTCATGCTGAATGGGAAGGTTTCTCTCTCCTGACATGTGTCAGACTGTCTGCCAGAAAGTGAGCCACTGCTGATCTAATGGCCAACGTCCTAACCTTCGTCTACCCGGCTTCAATTGTACCCTGCCTTAGCTGTAAGGAAGAGAAATTCGTCAAATCCAGGACAATCCGGTAATACAGTGGTGCTATTTCTACTGAGAGGAAAACATAGTGACCTTCCTCTGAGGTTAATCTTTCACTCATGTGAATCTTACAACAATGCCGAGGAGGTATACTGACCTTTTTTACGTCAAGCTTACAAACCGTATTCAACCTGCGACACTGTAAAACAAGTAGGCTTTTCTAATAGACGTAGTAAAAACTTTCACTCCAGCCAAAATGTATTCGCCACTGAATTCCAACAAGCGTGCCCTTGTCCTGTGTGTTTAAGCATCTTTATGCTGATCGTGAAGGTTCTTTATTTCCTCTCCTGACACGTCCCTGGCTGTCAGAAAGCAAGCCAATGACAATCTCACGGGCTACGTCCTTAACCTTGGACTGCTCTGCCTCAGTTGTAAGGAAAAGAAATCCATCAAAACCAAAAGTATCTCAGGAATACAGTGGTGCTACTTCTACTGAAAATAAAAACATGTTAAGCCTCCACTTCCTTGAATCGTACAACGATGTCATTCTCGCTGAGAACGTATACTGACCTTCTGACGCTGAACTAGTGCTCGTAGTCCGAACCATTTCCTTCAATAATCTCCAACTCTGTAACATGGCGTCATTATCTTTATCGCACAGCAAAACATTTCCTTTTCCCTGCCTGCTAAAACAAAACTGAACACTGAAACAGACTGACATTTAATATACGTGAGGTGTCAAGCGTCATGCATTCGTTGATTCTTTTTTTTTATGTTGTTGAGGCCATAAAAAATGTACTGTTACTACTTAAATACTACTTACTATTTATTATACATGTATTTACTGTCCTGCTTACTTAACATCACGTTTCCTGATGTTCACTCTGTACAGTACTCTCTATATGGTTGAAATGACAATAAAAAAATTAAAAAAAAAACACTCGACTTGACTAAAATCCACAAACCTTTTTTGTTTGTTTGTTTTCACCTACCTTACAGCAACATCTCAATCTCATTCAGGTCTAAACATTTGAAGTCTAACAAGTGTTTGTACTGTCAGTGTCTGGATCTCAAGAATTTCAGTGTAAAGTCTAAATGACAAATAAACAACTCGTGCTTTGTTTGGACTTCTTGGAAACATAAATAAACCGCCATTAGGACTGTTTTATAAACTACTCAGCTTCAATAGTAATCCAACAGTGGAGGTTTGGTGTATTTAATGTGCTGGTGTTTTGATGTTGTTATTCCTCTCCTCAGGGTGAACTTCTGACTAGACTGTAACTAAGCAGCTAATTACAAGAAGAAGCTAACTTACCTCAGTAGAAACACAAACGCTGACATTTATACCAACCTGAGGTGTTTTGTTGTTGTTGTTGTTGTTGTTATCAGGGTGAACTTCTGACTAGACTGTAACTAGGCAGCTAATTACCAGAGGAAGCTAACTTACTTCAGTACAAACACAAACGCTGACATTTATACCAACCTGAGGTGTTTTGTTTGTTGGGGTTGTTGGGGTTGTTTTAGGAAGGGGGGGGGGGGGGGGGGGTTAAAGCCGAGCCAAAGAAGAATATTTATCTACCTCTTTAATTTTTGCTCGTTTCTCCCTCGTTTCCGGGTCGGAGGGCTCGCGCCCCGTTGCCCCAGGTGGTCGCGCGTACTCGAGAACTGGCAGAGAGCCGTCGTCATTCTCGCCTCCTCGGTTCTTCGCAACTTGGTCCTTTTCACTTCGGATGTCCTGCTTGATTTCGTCCGGCCGCTTCTGCAGCGTGTCCTTGGCTTCGAGCAGCGCCTGTTCGTGGTCTCTCCGAATCTTGGCCAAGATTTTCTCGTCCTTGCCCGCCGTGCCGCCGGAGTCTCCGTCCGTACCTGTCCGGGTGTCGCCCTCCACCGCCGGGTCGGAGCGGAAAAAAAACAGCTTGGAGGAATCCGGCAGGAAGAAGATAGCTCCGAAGCAGAAGGTGATGAAGGCGCTGAAAACTAAGAGCAGAATGAATTTCTCCGTTAGCCGGAACGAGGTCGCGCTAACGGACTTCCTACTCGGGGTTGCCGTGAAAGGCATGAGAATAGCTACAGGCATTTTCTTCTCTTTCTTTTTCTTCTTCTTCCTTTAAAAGAGTCAAATCCCTTCAATTTGTAGACTGTTATCCCCTCGGTTTACACTCCGCGCGTAAACATTTACGCCCGTACAGCCCGGTGTAAAAGTAAATCCTCCTCAGGAAAGTTGCAGCACTCCTCGCTGATCATACTGAAACATCTGTGGGGATGAAAAAAGTCTCACTGTTCTGCTACAGCGGATTACAGAGCGGGAGGCGTGGCCGTGAGAGCTGATTGGCAGATCTCCTTGGCCAATCATCTCACCCGTATAGAAAAACGTTATTGTGGGCGTGGCTAACGGAACAGAGGGCCGAACGTGTAGATCATGTGCTGTTCACGCGTTATTGGTCGGAATGTCCAGCTAGAAGGTCTGAAAATGTGGAAAGTAGACAATGTTTAGTATATTATTGTATTTTCATTCAGCCAGTTTGTCACATTAATTTACTGGGTTTTTTATGCTTAATTATTAATTAAGCAATTAATTAATTATGTTCTGTTATGTTGTCTGGCTTGTTGATGTCTACTGTCTTGTGTATGTATTGTATTGTTTGCACTCATCTCACACTATTTAAAATATATATATATATATATATATATATATATATATATATATATATATATATATATATATATATATATATATATATATATAATATTCTTTCTATTTGCACTTTATATAGTCCAGTGTACCATGTACAATGTCCTGGGGAAACAACATTTAGTGTGTATGTATATATATATATATGTGTGTGTGTGTGTGTGTGTGTGTGTGTGTGTGTGTGTGTGTGTGTGTGTGTGTATACTTGACTATACTCGACTATTACGAGGGTTTTTTTTTCCAGTTCAGATTATGGATTTAGTTTAATTCAAGTTAGTTAAAACCTTCTGTATATATTGTTGTTGTTGTTGTTGTTGTTGTTGTTGTTGTTGTTGTTGTTGTTGTTGTTGTTGTAGTTGTTGTTGTTGTTGTTGCTGCTGCTGTATTTTAAAGAGTTTTGTTTAATGCTTTGTATTTTTTTTACAGTTTTTTTTTTTTTGGGGGGGGGGTGTCTATTTTTGTGTTTAAATCTCCTGGAAAAATCTCCTTTTTACATCTCTTCACTCTCTTTTATGTATCATGTATGTCATGATAGTTTTTTTTTTATGTATCTAGAAAACACTATAAAATGTTTAAAATAAACAATAGAATGATAAATATTCAGTTTGTTTGTTTAAATTAAGGCATTTAACTGCATTTCATTGGCTCTGTACTTGTACTCTGTGCAATGACAGTAAAGTTGAATCTAAGCTCATTTTAAAAATAAATAAATAAATAAATAAATAAAATAAAATAAGGCCATCAAGATTTGGTGGACAATCTTCAAAATACCAAATGCATTTTATTTTCAATTTATTTCTTTTTTATGTTCATAAATAACTTTAATGGGCTTTGCATCTTCTGGTGGTAAGTTGTGACTAAAAAAAAACTTATATTAACATATATGCTTATTACCTTGAATTAGAAATAATTTATTTTATCATATTATTCGTAATTTAAACATAATACACAGTATAATGTTAGTTTATTTTATTTTTGAGGCAAACGTATCAAATATCTGCTTCAGCTAATAAACAATGTCACTCCAGTGGCACTTCAGCTTGGACTATTTGCCAAGCTGGACATGTGACAGCTGTGAACTGCATGATTAACACATCTGAACTCTGGACCCAGTGATTCATTCGCTTTGGTCTTTGCTTAACTCAAACATTAGTGTTGTTTAATGGAGCAAAGAGAAAAATCATTGTTATTTCTTAAATATTAACATTGTTTAAATGAGATGTGATCTTTTGCGTTTATGAAGGGAACTCAAATTGCTTCACGTGTTTTATATTGAGTCAAACGACATGTTGTGTTTGTCTTTATGTCAAATAAACCTGGTCTATGGAAGTGAATTATGAAAGAACTCACGGGGATACGAAAGAAAGTTTAACTCAAATGAGGCTCGGTTATTTCTTCAGTATTCACTTCTGCTGTTTTTATAACATGAATTCATATTGTCTATCTTTTGTAACCGACCTGTCACAGTGAATAACACTTTAACCTGTTGGAGTCCGCTTTCCATTCTCCCTGTGTGGTATTGCAATTGTGTGGGGTCCTTTGTGAATGCTCAATTACAGTGTGAAATGGATTACACACCGTTTGGCACTTTCCTCTATGCTTTGGCGTGAAATGAGAGTGTTGAGGAATCCCAGTCGCTTTCCTCCAGTGTGAACACTATACAAGCCTTCGTGTAAATAAAACAACCAAAGGATGAAAAAAAAAAAAAAAAACGATTTGGTGTGAAATAAGAAAATCACCACAGACCTGTGCAAATGGATGCTGAATGGAGGCCATTATGGCTGCATTGACTTTCACAGTGACCCAATAACCGTTTGATTTGCACAGCTCTGAATGCAAGTCTACTCAAATTCATGCATGAAAACCTTTTCTTTTCAGATGGATGAGTGCTGGTATTTCTCTCAGTTTTCTTTGCAAATATAAAGTACACTGCCAGCCAAAAAGTTGTTGAACTGCCTGTATTTTGCATTTTTGTCCAAATGACCTCAACTGAAATATTTGAAAACTAGAAAATCAAACCAAATAATAGTATTAAGTGAATCGTGAAATGTTTATCAAATGTTTTAGTGAATTAAGAAATGTTGGAAATGAATGGGTTTATTTTATTGGAGCAATCCGGATCTAATGTAATCTTTTACAAATGAAATATAGTGAGCGTTTCACTTGGTGTAATAAAATGACATGACTGTCACTGAATGTGAATGCGTGTGTGTGCAATTGCGCCTTGCAATGGGTTAGCACCACATCCAGGGTATCCCCCACCTTGTGCCCCGAGTTCCCTGGGATAGGCTCCAGGCTCCTCCAGGCTGCGTGAATCTTCTGCGGTAGGTGCGGAAGTGCTAGCCCCCAGCATAATTTCATACCATTTTATAATGTTTGTCTTACATTGCGACGTGGTGCTTTTGTGTTAGGCTTCACAAAACTCCAAAATAATCCCCTTTAAGACTGCTGGCACATTTATGATCACACCACATATATTAATGTTTTACAGTTCGTGTTAGCGCTGATATGAGTCTTTCATCTATGGGTTTAATTGCTTGAGTCTCTAAGTGTGCCTGCCTCTAATAAAGCACTCATTTAGACTTGCATTAGAATCTGAGAGCGAGCAGTTAAGTTCCACAAAGATTTAGCTTAGCAGGAGGTAGTGATAACTCAGTGAAAAGGTTGTCAGATGTAATTGAAAGTTTTTGAAAGCAAAAGGCTTTAACCATCAGCTGTTCAGATTTATGCTTGCATCCTGTCTCAGTCAAACGTCACTCTGGATAAAAGCATTTGTTATATGAATCACGGGGAATAATAGCCTACCCTGTGTGCCCTGTGAATGGTTTAAATGAACATGTAACTCATTTCAAGATGGTTCACAAAATAAAATTCTGATCTAAAGTAAGCCTGGCTGCGTGGTGTACAGCAGGGCTTGTCTTTAAGGTGTGTGTGTGGCGACTTGCTCCATTCAGCACAAACACCTGCAGAAACACTCCACCTGCTGTGCTGTCAGCTCACAGCTCCACTCCGCCTAATTTATCCTCATCATTTAAACCCCCTCACTCCTCATTTACACTTCACATGTGCTTATCAGCTGCCAGGAAGAAAGCGTTTCGTGGCACGTTTGAAAAGGTTTCAAAAGGAAAAGGAAATCATATTGGTTATGTTCAATAGCTATTACTGGAAAAACAATGCGCACGAGACTGTGTTTGTTTATCATTCATTCACTGATCTTCATTAGAGCATGTTATTAGCGTTTTATCTGGATAAAATGCTCACTGAAGAGAGATAACAGGAACCACCTTGTTTCACAGATGTTCCACGACATCAACTGTAACTATAAATGAATGAAAGATATGATGTGATGTTCATCCATCCATCCATCTTCTATAGCGCTTATCCTTCCTTCAGGGTCACGGGGAAACCTGGAGTCCCAGGGAGCATCGGGCACAAGGCGGGGTACACCCTGGACAGGGTGCCAATCCATCGCAGGGCACAATCACACACACACTCACACACCCATTCATACACTATGGACAATTTAGACATGCCAATCAGCCTACCGTGCACGTCTTTGGACTGGGGGAGGAAACCGGAGTACCCAGAGGAAACCCCCGCAGCACGGGGAGAACATGCAAACTCCACACACACACACACACACACACACACACACACACAGGGCCACAGTGGGAATCGAACCTCCAACCCTGGAGGTGTGAGGCGAACGTGGTTAGCACGTTCGCCTCAATAAAGAGAGGCGATATATATATATATATATATATTGTCTCATGATTTGGCTTTATCTGCCCGCCTCTCTTTATTAAAAGCTCTTATCTGTACTTGCATCCATCCTAACCTTCATTACATGGATTCTCTGACGCTATTAATTTTCCAGAGGTTTATTTCATACTGGTTTATTCTGTAAGGTGAAATCCACCTTCCACATGCACACATTTGTTGTAGCCCAGTTCCTATTTTGTAAAACTGAATAATCCTCCTGAATATTTGTCATTTTTAAATGGAGAATATCCACAAGGTCACAAATAAGAGAAGGCAAGCATGGGAAAAATGTCAGATAACGACTATCAGAAAATAAAGAAAAAGCTATATGGACTAGAAATATATAAGGTTTGTCTCTGTCGAGCTGAAGTAAAGATTTCTGCCTAAATCCATTACTGATATGGGCAAGGTTGCAGCTCAATTAGACTTCATATTAAATTAGACTGTTGTTCTTTTGCTCTCAGCTTTCTCTCTCTATCTCTGTGTGTGATGCATTCAGTCCCACTCTCACTGCTCCAGGCTTGAGCAGCCATGCAGTAAAATTGAAGGAGACTTGAGCACCATATAATCTACTGACACAGGATGCACAGAAAATATAAATGTCCATTCAAAATCCCAGCTAGTGATTTCATACATCTTGTTGCTATGCCGCAGTAGGGATATCTTCAGAATCTGTCCATAAACACATGGAAGCGTTTGGGTTCATGTAGAGAAACTAAACTCTTTTTTTTTTTTGCCCTTCGATCCATCACACTTTGATAAGGACTGTTTGTAAATCTCTCGCTGAAGACCCAGAAAGATCCGTTTGCCAGTTAAGTAAATACTACACGAACAAAGTCCGTTCCTGTCTATGTGCTGGCGTGGCATTATTGACTAATTAAGCATCCACATGGCTTACTCTATAAATATTTTCCACTGCCTTCAGTGCATTAGTGTTTTCCAACGATTACAAATAATCATTTTACAAATAATATCTGACGTTTGGTTGTACTATAATCAAAACAAAATCCACAGAAATCCAGGATCATTCCACATTATAACCCAGTGCTATCGTGTTGATTCTGATTGGTCATAAAGTGTTGATTAATGTTCTAAAACAGCAGCTCCGACTGTAGTTCTGCTTGTAATGCAAGTTACATGTGTTTTCTTATTAAGGCTAAAAAAAGAGAGAACGGTGAGTGAAAGACTGTCTGTAGCTGTTATAGTGTAAGTTCCACAACATTAAATGCTACTTATAAATGGATAAAATGTACAACATGTTGTTCTGTAAGAAACAATCAGAATCACAGGCAAACTGCTGTGGCATATGAGGAATAAAACACATCGAGAAACACATCGCTGTTACAGAAAGAGAATCCACCGTCGTAACAGTAGCGCCACTTTGCACTGGGTCGCATCATACTACCCTGTCGTTGATTATTTTCCTATAACAGCACACCTCATCCATCCATCTTCTATACCGCTTCTGTACCCTTTTCTTCAGGGTCACAGGGAAACCTGGAGCCTATCCCAGGGCGCATCGGGCACAAGGCGGGGTACACCCTGGAAAGGGTGCCAATCCATTGCAGGTTACAATCACATATACACTCACACACCCATTCATACACTACGGACACTTTTAGACACGCCAATCAGCCTACCGTGCATGTCTTTGGACTGGGGGGATGAAACCGGAGTACCCAGAGGAAACCCCCGCAGCACGGGGAGAACATGCAAACTCCACACACAGGGCCACGGTGGGAATCGGACCCCCGACCCTGTAGGTGTGAGGCGCACGTGCTAACTACTAAGCCACTTTTTTTTGTGTGATATTGCAGCCAAAAATGCAGCCAAATATTATTGAAACTATAATTGCATTCAATAGTTTTGCATGGTCTTTCACAGTGATGTCTGTTGGTAAACGGGACCTTGTAGTTGTTCTCATTTTTGACGCTCGTGAATTGAAGAGGGTTTTGGCTGAACGTGCGTTGTGACGATGTCACGACCCATCTTGGCCCAAATCTGGGGTAATTTTGAAAAATTGCAAGCTCCTCTCACTATTGCAGAGTTTGCTTGATTTTGCATTCATTTCTGCCATCGCAGAATCGTAGAATCTTGGGGGCACTGCTTATTTAACAGCTGCTTGTCCTAACAGTAGTGCGTACTGCAGATGCGGACTGCAGAGATATTCTTTGACTCATATTGTGATCCATTTCAAACATGCATGCTATCAGAACACATCCTGTCCAAAAGTTTGCTTTTGGTAGCTCTTCAAATTTTTACAGCCGTAAGAAAGCGAGAAGGCCGGTTTTGCCTTTGAAATCTTTTGCTTTTGCACTAATGCACTCATTTTCATGAATCATCATACACCAAATACTTGCCTTGCTATTTGTGTTGCTTACAACAGCAAAAGAACTAGCGATCTAACTAACATTAGCTGTTGACTGAACTAGTACTCTATCTCCAATATCACATTTGCAACATAATTGCCTCATATCTGCTCCATGTTAATGTGACAAATTTACTGACCACTGCTTTAGATTGTCATGGCACTCTGACCAGGAGCAAAGTACAACCTCTATGTCTTGCTTTGCTCTTTTATTTGTCGTTGTAAGACCATAGGCATAATTCATACATCAGAGTTTCTCTCTCATACAACAATTCTGGACTCATGCTAATGCACACTTATCCCATGATAACAGTACACCAACAGAAAACAAAACAACAGCTGGCCATCACACCTATCTGTGTAATATCGCTAATATTTCCTACATGCAAATCATGCTAATCGCTTAGGGAATTGAAGAGTCCTAATGCTAATTTCCTTATGCTCTACATCCGTGATATTATCACAACAATAGAATTGTATGCACCGAGGGCAGGGCTACTATTCCCTGTGTTAATGTCTAAAACAGACTTACTAGCTGTTAATTAGCAACAGTACCATGTGCACATGTTGCTAATGATGAGAGAGTTTTCTCTGGCAAAATGGCAAGGTTTCTTTCGTTCCTTCTTTCTTTCTTTTTGAAGCCCCAGGGAGCTTAAATCAATGATTGCTCCCTTATTAGGTTAATGTTCATCTTATGGGAATAATATCACATATAAAGTGTGAATAATTGTCTAATTTTATTTAATGCCTGTAGGTACTTAACAGAATTTCTCCGCATTTGAAGTGAAGTAGTGGGTTGTAATCTTGGGTAAAGCTTGTGTAATTCAATCACAGTGAGGATTCCTCATTAATTCCTCCCGGATACTGCAGTTTTTATTACTATTATTATTATTATTATTATTATTATTTCATTTATTTATTTATTTGTCAAGTTTAATGGTCTCTTTGAGTTAATTCAGATTCTCGCTGCTTGCGCCGTTGTGTTTAATTCTGCAGATATGAATATTTTTGAGAAGGTTGTTTTTACCCCCTCTGTTTAGAAGAAAAAAGTTCCTTCCACGCCAACAGCATTTTTCAAAAATATCTCCATCTACACGACAATCCAAAAACAACTTGAAACCACTCATTTGAGCATGCCAACCTAGTGATTGAGTGTCAAAAACTGCTATGCCAAATGCCTCAAGTATAAGAGCTGTGCATTGAGCAACAGAGCAGGGGAAACATGGAAAAACAACATGTTTCAATATTCTAAAATGGCAAGTGGTGCAGCAGAAAAGAGTTCCCCCTGTCATCTAGAGATTGTAACTTCGCATCCTATGGTCAGGAGTCAAGGTAGAAAATTTGGATGCGTGCTTTGGGCAGGATGGTGGTATTCTCTCCGCTGTTAATCACAGGCATATTAGCCAGTCAGAGGAGTCTGTGACAGGGTAGATAGCGATATCTTCTGGAGTGGGTTGTGATGCAGCATGAGCAGCAGTTCGAGAAGATACTGATGTTGGTTGTATGTGTCTCAGAGCATGCATTTGCTCCAATCTCCCTCACTGTATAAAAGAAAAGTTGATTTAACTTCAAATTTCAAGTTAACTTCCTGCACAGCTTTTTTGGGGGGGTTTATTTAACTCAAGGTGAACTTAAGCTCAAAAAAGCCGTGCAGCAAATTGCCTTGAAATTTTAAGTTAAGTCAACTTTTCTTTTTTTTCTTTACTCCCCAGTAGGTTGTTGTTGTGCAATAGGGGAGATTTAGCTAGCTTGTGTGTGAATTGGCAAGATCAAACTGGAGAGAAAATAGTAGGAGAACAATACTCCCACTGTCCAAGTAGATTGCCCCTACGTGTGAATGTGTGAGTGAATACCTTTATCTGTGCTCTGAGTGGTCCCATCCGGGGTAAACTCTCCAGCCTTGCGCCTAGGATAGACTCCAGATCCACTATGAGCATGACAAGAAAAACATTTCCATCCATCCGTCCATTTACTGTACCGCTTATCCTACACAGTGTGGCAGAGAGCCTGAGCCTATCCCAAGAGACTCTGGGCACAAGGCAGGGGACACCCTGGACGAGGTGCCCACACATCGCAGGGCACAATCGCACACATTCAATTTGGAAATGCCAATCAGGCTATACAGCGCATGTCTTTGGACTGGGGGAGGAAACCGGCGTAAATGGTGGAAACCCTTGAAGCACAGGGAGAACACACACTCTCTGTCCACACAGGGAGGAAGCGGTAATCGAACCCCCATCCCTGGAGGTGCAAGGCAAACATGCTAATCACTAAGACAAAACTGCTACTGAAGATGAATGAATGATGATGGAAATGTGAGCAGTTTATTAACAATACCACTCAAACTCATTGTTAAGAACAGGCAGGGGTCAAATATCAGGCAAACAAGCAATACAAAAAAAAACCCCACGAATAATGAACGGAGAAAATAACCTCTTAGAACTGCACACTGGATTGGCAAAACCTCACAAACACATTGTATGTGGTGAAAGAACTGGTGTAAATACACAAAAGTAAACGAGGATTAACATGAAACAGGCGAGCTCAAAAGAGCAAGTGAATGCCTTGACCGGGTTGGATTGAGGATTTGTGGTAGTTCCTGGACTGGCAGTGGATTCAGATGTGACAGATATGATACAAGTACTTATAATATTATAATAAATTATTATAATATTCTTATTATAATATTTTACACTGCATTCCCTGGGACTAAACAAACACCCTTTCAAATGGATATGTCTTCATAATGGAAAATAGAATAGATTCATCCATGTATCCAAGATAAGGCACGATTTTCATGCCAGCACAAGTCTAACTTGCTGGTCGATGTCAGTGTGTTGCTATTTTTGTTGGCTGTAAGACAGTTCTTTGTGCGCTGTTGTCATAAATACACGTGTTGCCTCTAAAGTAGGCGGAGCATTTACACATTTGTGACTAAAATTCATTTATTCATTCATTCATCTTCAGTAACTGCTTTATCTTGCTCAGGGAGCTGGTGGATCTCAGTAACACTATGTGCAAGGTGTACACACACACACACACACATACACAGTACATCACAGGGCACTATGCACCCACACAGTCACACACTCACACTCGTACCAAAAATATACAACATCACCACGATCATGTCTTATTTTCTCTATTCTCATGGCGCAAGCCATATTAAAAGATAAAAAGGTTACGGTTAGGTTACAGGGTGGGGTTAGTGTTCACCGTTTCACACGACAAAATCCATCCAAATCACATTATATCATTATTATATACTGTAGGTTGATATAACCCCCATTACTGCGATCGTTACCTGTAAGAATGCATTCCTTTCTATTTCAGGATATTCAATTCCTATTATATATTTCTCGCACTGTATAATATTTTGAACTTGTCCGCCGGATAGGCGTACGACCTGCCAGTGTGCCATGATTTTTCTCTTTCCTAAGAGAACACGGTTCGTGTGTACTCTTTATTAGACCTCCGTTTCATGGAGTTGTCACTTTTCTTTATTCAAAGGCTTCGGCTTTCCTTCCGCCGCAAGTGGCTCAGTAGAGAGCTGGAGATTTTTCTTCACGATAGCACAAAATGAGCTGGTGCATGATGAGTGGGTTTGTCGAACGGGCTTAAATGCAGACACAAATTTATTTATCGAGCTCTAGAAGAACCGTGGCAAGAATAAGAATACGAAAAAAGAGAGACTTCCAGTCATGAGGCCCAGCGTATACTGTCTGTAGGCTATGCATGAAAAAGTACCGATCTCCCAGTATAGACAGGCAAGAACACATTTTGCAGAAAGAAACAGAAGCGCTTGGACATACTGAAAAAAAAAAAGATGGATGTTTTCTCCATCCATTTTTTTCTGTGGCATCCATTAATATTAACGATAAGATCTCTAGAGTCCTCTCATTCTTGCTGCTGAAATCAGCGGAGGATCTTTTTTTTTATCCTTTTATTTTTCTCCTATTTCTTCCAACTCCATTATTTAGGTCTCTCTATCTAGGTACTCTGATTATCTAGGTCTTCTATCATGTGACAGCTACAAGCTTGAGAGAATGAAGGCTAATATGCATCCTAAAATACACAGGAAACCAGCTACAAATTGTCAGTGTTGTCAAACAGCGCCCACTATTAATCTTCAACAGCGAATACGAACTATATATGTAGTATACGTACACTGCTTAGCCAAAAAAAGTTACACACTCTAAAACTTGGTTGCTTTACCTTTAGCTTTTATTACAGTGCACATACACCGTGGCATTGTTTCGACAACCTTGTGCAATGTCATAACATTTATTTCCATCCAGCGTTGCATTAATTTTTGGCCGAGATCTTGTATTGAGGATGGGAGTGTCAAACCACTCTGTAAATCTTCTCTAGCGCATTCCAAAGACTTTCAATGGGGTCAGGATCAGGACTCTGTAGTGGCCAAGTCATGTGTGAAAATGATTCCCTCACGCTTCCTGAACCACTCTTTCACAAATTGAGCCTGATGAATCTTGGCATTGTCATCACAGCATATGCCTGTGCTGTCAGGGAAGAAAAAAATCAATTGATGGGATAACATGCTCATTCAGTACATTCAGGTACTCAGCTGACTTCATTTTATTGGCACATAATGTTACTGAGCCTAGACCTGACCAACTGAAGCAACCCTAGACCATAACAGTGCCTCCAGTGGCTTGTACAGTAGGCACTATTCAGGATGGGTGCATCGCTTCATACGCTTCCCTTTTCACCCTGATGCACCCATCACTTTGGAATTGGACCACTCTGGACTCATCAGACGACATGACCTTTTTCTATTGCTCCACAGACCAATCTTTATGCTCCCTAGCAAACTGAAGTCGTATCTGATTATCCTCACACCGATTAGGACACACAGCTGTTTAGTCTCAATCCTGTAAGTTCTTGTCACGTTGTGCATGTGGAAATGCTCTTAATTTCACTATTAAACATATCCATGAGTTCTACTGTTGATTTTTTTTACAATGTGACTGCACCAAGTGTTTTAAAAATCTCTGATCACAATCATTCAAGATTTTGAACTTTCATTTTTTCCGACCACATTTCTTCCTGAAAGGTTACCGCAATGTTGAGCCACAAAAGAAAGGAACCGCAGGACAAAACATTATACAAACTTTTAAGAACATACACAACACAGGACTCAAACCCAGGACCTTTAGAATTAATGCTTGTTGTTTATCACAGTGCACCACACATGTAATACCACCAAAAAAATAAATAAATAAAATAAAAATTGGACAATGTTTTTAAAAGTTATGTTATGTTTTTAAAAGGAAAAAAAACCAAACACTTATGACACTAGGTGGCGCTATGCTCAAATTTCTCAGGTACCTAGAGGACATACTATGAATGATCCCTACAAAATTTTGTGCCGATATGTCAAATATTTTAAAAGATATTACAATATATGACATATTTCAAAATAGCAGACAGGCAGTTTATCCAATCCTGGCAAAATTGATATCCATGGATTCACCCAATGACCCAATGAATCCGTAGACACCAAGATTATAATTTTCCACCAAAGTATTCGAAAGTTATAAGCAAAAATAATCATTTTTCAAATCTCATGACCTGTAGGTGGTGCTGTTCTTAAATGTGGTATGAACCCTCGGATCATGCTGCTGATCAGCTGTACCCAGCATCGTTATGATTGATCAAAGTCTGCCCGAGATACAGCCTCTGATCCAATTTTGGGTCAACATCTTTAAATTTGCGAAATCATAACTTTTGAACAAATTTGAAAATCAAAATTCTGTTCAGTAATTTTTGTGCGATTCTGTCCCCTTATCATCTGAGCCAATTTCGGTAAGAATTGGACAAAATTTGAATGAGGCGCAGTCAAAATGGTGACTACTGTAATAAGTGGAGTCTAAGATATGGATTGTGATCACCATGAGGAGACTAATCTGATGAACCGAATGTCTTTTCTCTAAGACAAAGTGTTCTACAATTATAACCATTTGAAAAGTTAACTTTTGAACTAGTGGTGGCGCTATGGAGTCGGTCCTAGAGAGCACATAATTGGTCCAAATACTATTCATGGTCATATCTATGAGTATGCCAAATTTCATCATTTTCCCACTTATGGTTCATAGGGCTGCCATAGACTCCCAGAGGGGAAGAAACAGAATAATAATAAGAAAGCTAAACACCTTCAGTGCTTGAACCCTAACTACTAAAATGATGTATGGCAGATTAATTATAATGGGTTTGTTACTCATTCTGTCATTAATTGCATAGCAACTTCATACCTTGTTGCTGAGCAGAGTGAGGAGCTTAATAAGTTATAAACAAACTGTAGCAGATGAGAGTAACTTTTACAATCTGCCAATATGCGGTTGGGCCATGGAAAGATGAATGGGTAGAAGACGAACCAGAGGCATTTCGAGAGAAAGAGTGAGAATCTGGCCACTTAAAGCACTTTTTCATGGGAAACAGGCTTGAGGTAGTAATTAATAGTAATTATCATTGCAGCAAGCTGTGCTGTGGTAGATGCAGAGTGGAGACAGGAGAGAGTAATTATGGTCATTCAGGACTAAAGATAAAAAACAACAGGCTCGAACTCTTATTTCTTATTTATGGACGTACTGGATATGCGTGTTGGTGTGTGTCTTTGGAGGGTTGTCTTCAAGATTCTACCCATGAACACTTATCATACCGTGTTTGAAGATAAATTTGTAGATGTAAATTTTCAGATATACTGATATAAATAAATTGATAGACCCCAACATGAAACAGAAAGGAGGCAGAACGATTGTTCTGTGCAGAACACTCTGACATGGCTTATATATTAAGATAATAAATGTGAGAAGCCACAGCGCTAATTCAAAAGCAAACTGTTTTCCAGTAGACTGGCTTGCTGAATGTTGGCTCACATTACATTGCGTAATTAGCTTTATCCATCTCATTATGCTCCAGTAATGGATTTCTGAGTGAATGAGATCAATAAATCTTATGCACATTTTTATTAAACAGAAAGAGCTATTTGACTATTTGTGTCATGTCTCAGCAAGGCATTGATTTGATATTTCAGAGCCTTTTTGTACTGTTCTGGACCGATGCAAAATCCGAGAAACATTTCGATGACTCGTTCTGTACTAGTCTTGACCGGTCGAAATGCTCCATCATTAATTTCATTTCAGTTTTATTTCTGTAATGCTTTTAGCAATGGACATTATCACAAAGCAGATATCCGGATGTAAATTTAGATGCGTAATGAACGAACCAGAGCTGACAGTGGGGAGAAAAAAAAAAAGTCTTTGAGACAACATGATGTAAGAAAAATTACATTGACATATAATGACTCGTAAATGTCAGTGTAAATATAAAGGGTGTACATCTACATTTATATTATATACAAAATGTAAATTTAAGGTAAACTTGCGAGGACCCAGACTCAAAATAGTACCTGGATCTGCATAGTGGGAGTATAAATCCTTACAGTATACAGGTGTGGAAAGGTAAAGACAAACTTAGGATGTCTTGGGATGAGCACAGGACAGTCGTTATAATTACAGCAACAGTTCTTAGGTACAAATCTACAGTATCCAGGTGAGATTATTCACTCTATGACGCTTGTCAAACAGGTCACACTGTTTGACTTGGCCTCATGCAGGCTACATTTGTTATCCTCGAATGTGGGAGTGCCAACTTGTGGGAGTGTCATGCTTGCACATGAGGAACAATAGACAACTTCAGATTCTGGGTGCATCTCAATCAGCACGCCAGCTCCTTAGGTGGTGAATCAGTATATGGTGTTCATGAGTTGGGGCGCTGGTAAGGACCCTGTCTCACTACACACTGGGACAATGATGACTCAATTTCTAGGAGCATGACTATGTCCTCGCATTGTAAAACGCCACCAGTGGCATTTATCAACAACAGGCAGGACCGATATCCTTCTACATTATTTGTCATATAAATTCGTTAGCTTAATCACACGCGTTTCTGTCATGGTACTTCAAGCATTAGCGTAGGTTAGCTAGTGGATTTTAAAAAAAATCATTAAACACTTAAAAGTCATTAGACTCAAAGAAACCATATATAGAGCATCGAATAAAGTAAAAAATCGCTGACGTTACTAATCATTTGAGAGCCATAACAACAACAACAATAACAAACTACTTTACATTTCAAGACGAAGTTAGCTGAGAGTTCGTCCGCCATTTTTTTTTTCCAGCTGAGAGGCTTCAGAAAATTTGACGTCATTTCCAGTAATGCAACATAGTGAGCATCGATGCTCCCTGGTTTTTACGGTGCACTGTGGGATATTTTTAGGCAGCAAACGTTCCAGTGAGGATTTTGCCATAGAGACAGTCTGATTTTATGCGAAGTTACATTTATACACGTGTACAATCTATTGACATTGTTTAATATGACTCAGCTATTGGCGAATGTGACTCATTTTATGTCTGAGGAGCTTATTTTACCTTGATTATTTTATCCATATTATTTCTTAATGAGTTTCGCTAATTTGGTTGTTGACAATTCCCACGATAGCTATGTAGCCCTGTGGTAAACCAGTTCTGAGCATACCATGGTAGAATGTACAATGTATGTTTCCATAGTGTTGTAGTTGTGTCCAGTTTCCGTTTGTGAATATTGCGTGTTACGAACATGAACAGTTTGAAATGGTTGGAGTTTATTTATTTGAAAGAGGGCGGAGTTTGTGCTAGCTGGTGGTTATGTGACAGACGTTTCCTGAGTGTTTTACCAACTTGGGGTTGTTCAAAATCACTTCCTGAGACTGATCGAGATCATGATTGAAGAGTAAGTAATACAATTTTATCACAAAGAATTATATTTAAATAACAATAATCCTTTTAGCTATAAATTGTAGTTGTGTCCAGTTTATGTTTGTGTATACTGAGTGTTACGATGAACAGTTTGAAGCTGCAGATGCATTATCCTTTTACTAATATTTTAAATGTTTAAAATGTTATGTTTATTTCCCGAAAAATATAGTAATCCATTCTTTTATATGTTTGTTACAAGTATTGCGAGAGACTGCATCAGCCAGTTAAACCCAAAATCTGATTGGTCGATGGAGGCGGGACCAGCGAGAGACTGAAGATGGAGAGAGCTGAGGTTGAAAAAGCTCCGGTTTTAAGTACTTTTAAGTACTTATTTTGTGATAATACGGCAAGACGATCTTGCAGGAAGTTATGCAGAGTAACTTTGAGTGTAACCGTTTACAAGTTTTCCGTTATTGAGGTGAGTAACATCTTTAATTTGCTAATCTCTGAGGAGGACTTGACGCCGGATGGAAAATACACGCGAGTTGCTAACAATCGTGTAAGGATTCAAGCAGACTACCGAGTGAAATTACTTGCTATTGATTGCCAGGGAAAAACCAGACATTGCTCTGAGAGACCAGGAAAAGCTCAGAGTTCCTCTGGCACAGATGGAATAGAAGAGTTAACAGATAGCACTCTGAGTGTCCGGGAAGCTCACAGGGAGGAAGCACCATGGCTGGACTAGCAGGGACGCGTCACCTTCAAACCACAAACAGGCCTGCAATGAGAGTGGGTTATGTGAGTGGTTGTGTGTGTGTGTGTGTGTGTGTGTGTGTGTGTGTGTGAGCCCACAAGGTAAATTGTTTAATGGTATATATAATCTCTGTATCCAAGCTATATATATATATTTAACGACTCATTAAATGATCCGTTCTAAAGGATTCATTCTGTACTCCTCCTTTCAGAGAGCATACTCTCCTCTGATTGGTCAGATGTCCCAGTCTGTTGTGATTGGTCTACCGCTGTCAACATGTGTCGAAAAGGAAACACCCACTACCAACTACAATGAGTTTCAGCGGCGGATGAAGACCAGAGGCGGGGCTTTTTGTTACAAACCTACGTAGGTTAGTACAGGAAGTAAAGTCTGGAATCACTAACGACTCGATTCACCTGTTCAGAATCGGTTCCTTCTTTTGGGAGTCGATAACGCCGTTTGTCGTGCGCTTTGCAGACATTTTTACATTCACAAACAGCTCTATAAGACACTACAGGGAAGGTAATATTAAAAAAAATACAAAAAAACAACATAACAGGTGCACTTTTAAGTGTCACAAATAAATAGAAAATCCTTCTGTTTTAAGACACGCCCATCTTGGGCTTAGAGATCCAGTTACACATAGTATAAGTTCTTTTACATAAAATAACTACTGTACATACCCTTACTATTAGTTTCACTTTAGATACTGAATAATTCATAATATTTACTGAATAATACGTTTTGAGATAAATAACCACATAATAAGGTCAAGGCACATATACAGAGGACATATAGTATCCTGTAGATAATAGCTGTTTAGTGGTTTTCTGCCAGCATGATTTATCACATTAAATAGTGAAGCAGATTTCCCAAAGATTGCATTAGACATGATTTCCATTTCCATCAAATTATAGCAGCGGCGCTCGGCTGTTCACATAAACCAAAGGTGCGAGAGCTCCTCTTATATAAGCTCACAGTGTGAAATAGAAATGATAATGGGATTTTTCTTCCATAAGGTTAAAGAGCAACTCCACTGAGTTTAATAAAAATAAATAAATAAATAAATAAAAAAACACGATTTATTGCGTATTATCTCTAGAGTTAAAAAAAAAACCCAAACTTTTCAGTTACTAGTGTATTATTTAAAAAGTCTGTTTTAGACGCAAATTAACTTTGATTTAATCTTCAACAAAGGGTGTTGACGTAACTGATTACTTGATTACTGATTACTGTGGACTTAACTGATTGGACGAGACAGTAATTATTGAGTATTATTATTTTTCTCCAACATATTCATTAGGACATGGTGAAAATTTGAGCAAGTTTAAAGGCAGGTAAAAGATGTTGCATATTGAATGGAAGATTCTGGGGTGATTTATACTGGTGAATCTAATCAGGGACATGAATTATCACAGGAAAAAGGTCAGTTTGGATGTCAGGTTGGCTTTAACAAAGAAATACACGAGACGTGTCGATTAAAATGTGCATTTGTATGAATCAATTGCGCCGTGATGGACAGCGCAGGATCGATAAAGTCATGCCTGCTTTATCTGCCCGCTGAAAGAGGACATCGCTCATGTCACTGAATGATGGACATCTGTACTTAGCCACCGATCAACCTGGGTTCTGTACAACCGTATTTGAGGCTTCTCTGGGCTTACACATTGACATTTATACTGACTGAAGGATTGATTATCTTTAGAAAGGCCACATATGAGGACACATGTCTGTCACGGTTTGGATGGTTGAGCCAGAAGCAGATGCAGATGCAGATAAAGACATTTATTTAACCAAACGTACTATGAAACAAACACACTATGAAAACTTGACTAAACACACTGTGGCAAGAAACAAACATCGAGACATGAACAACGGGAGTCTAAGACAACGAAAGACCACCTAATGGTACAGACAAGGACTATTTATACCCATGAGTGCTCATTAACCAAAACATGAATCAGGTGCAGGTGGACATGTGACAACTAGAGCAGTGCAGTGGCTGATGGGAAGTGGAGTCCAGAGTTTCTTGATACGTGACAATGTCATGCTCATGGGTACCCACTGGATAGTCTCTCAGGTTTCTGAAGAGCAGCAGCTAAATAAATCATCTGCAAATCCTATAGCTCAGAGTGGTATAGTCAAAAAATAGCTTAGAGGCAAGTCTAAAGAGACTCAACCTTTAATTCAGGTAACAAGCTTTCTCCATGCCGGGCTTTAATAATGGTGTCATGGTACAATTGCTGATTCATTCACAAAATGAAACACTTGCTATAAAACAATTGGGTGCTCTTTAGGAACAATCAACTATGATGTGGTGTGATGTGATGAGGCCTGGCATGAAGTAGAGGTACTGTAATCACCCAAAGTTGATTACCCAGTATCTGCAAGTCCTGGGGCGGCTGTTGCTCAGGTGGTAGAGCGGGTTGTCCATTAATCGTAGGGTTGGCGGTTCAATTCCTGGCCCACATGACTCCACATGCCAAAGTGTGCTTGGCTCTGAACCCCAAGTTGCTCCCAATAGCAAGCTAGCGCCTGCTACCATTGGTGTATAAATGGGTGACTGAGAAACAATGTAAAGCCCTTTGTAGAACCGTTAAGGTTAAAAAAGCACTATATAAGTGCAGACCATTTGAAGGGTTTTATTCCTCTCATAGCAATCGGCCATTGATTTAAATTTTTTATACTTATTAAACAGACACATTGTCATTGTTACATTTACATGCTAGTTACTAACTAGGACATGTTATTTCCTGTTATCACTTCCTGTTATCAGAGATTCTCTTGAAGAGGCTCAAGAGAGGCCTTGGCCTAACCTTTACCCTAATCCTAACCCTAACCCTCTTGAAGATAAGATTTTTTTAAAAAAATGAAACTTTTCATGTTACAAAGAAACCGCAAAGCTTTCTGTCCTGAATACTTCAGTGTAGTGTATATCTACTTAATAAAAAACATCTCCTCAAAGAAAACTAGACCATATCAAATTACACATTTTTAAAATCCACTTAGGGGCCGTGTCGGTTATTCTATAAGAATCCAGGAAGTAACTGCAGTGTAATCCATGACAAATAGTTTTAGTTATAAAAGTACACAAAGATTAAATGAACGATAAACAGGACCTTTCACCAGCTGTGCAAGCAATGTGCACATCTTATTTCTCTGGAAACTTTATGTACTACAACCAACTTTGGCACCCTTGTTAAATATGAACAGAGAAGGCTGTGAAAAAAATTGTCTTTATTGTTTAATCGTTTGATCTTTTGTTAAAAAAATTCACAAAAATACTCGTGGTCCTGCCATGGCCATCCCAGTCCACTGACTTGAAACCCATAGAAAACCTGTGTGGTGAACTGAAGAGGAGAGTCCACCAGCGTGGACCTAGACATATGAAAGATCTGGAGAGATCCTGTATGGAGGAACGGTCTCAGATCCCGCGCCATGTATTCTCCAACCTCATCAGGTATTATAGGAGAAGACTCAGAGCTGTTATCTTGGTACAGGGAAGTAGCACAAAGTATTGACTAAAAGGATGCCAATAACTGTTGCACACCTACATTTAACAAAGATTTTTTTTTGGATCAACCTGTGTTGTGTTTGCAGTCGATTGATATCGCTGAGAACAGAATACTTTTGTGAATTTTTAAACAAACATTCAAAAGTTTAAACAATAAAGACAATTTTCACCGCCTTCTGTGGAGGGCACTGTATATACAGTACACACGGCAAAAAATGAAACGTCCCTTTTTCAGGAGACTGTATTTTAAAGATAATTTAGTAAAATCCGAATAAGCTTTACAGATCTGTATTGGAAAGGGTTTAAACGATGTTTTTCATGCTCGTTCGATGAACCATACACAATTATTGCACATGCTCCTGGGGAATAGTGTACAGGTGGTAGGCGATTAAGGTCACAGTTACAAAAAGTTAGGACACTAAAGAGACCTTTGTACTGACTCTGAAAAACACCAGAAGAAAGATGTCTAGGGTTCCTGCTCACCTGCGTGAACATGCCATAGGCCTGCTGCAGGGAGGCATGAGGACTGCACATGTGTTCAGAGCGATAAAGTGCGATGTCTGTAATGTAAGACGCCTAAGACGGTGCTACAGAGAGACAGGAAGGACAGCTGATCGTCCTCGCAGTGGAAAATTACATGTAACCGTGTGTGTCCCCTAGACGTCACGGAGAACTTGTAAATGCCTTGGTGGAAGAGTGGAGGAACAGCTCACAGCAAGAACTGACCAATCTGCTGCAGTCCATGAGGATGAGATGCACTGTAGTACTTAAAGCAGCTGGTGGACACACCACATACGGACTTTTCATTTTAATATCGACCCCTTCCTCCTTTATTCAGGGACTCATTACTCCATTTCTGTTCCTCAAGTGTCTGTGAAACTTCTTCAGTTAATATCTCAGTTGTTGAATCTTACTTTGTAAATACAAATATTTACACATGTTAATAAATTTGCTGGAAATAAAAGCAGTTGAATGTATACACACACTCACACACACACACACACACACACACACACACACACACACACACACATATATATATATATATATATATATATATATATATATATATATATATATATATATATATATATATATATATATATATATATATATATATGTATGTATATGTACTTGAATTATAGTCGATACTATTGTCAGAGCTGCTTTATGCAAATTTAATCAATAAATTCTGATCAGTCACCTATCCGATGGAGAATCCGACAGCGTTGTGATGTGTGTTTAATGAATCCAGGTATAATTTCAGAAAATCACCTCAGTCAATAACACCTAACTGAAATGTTTGTCATTTTCAGGTTCTGAATCACCAAGAGATGTCAAAATCTTATGAACGAAATGACATTTCAATAACTAAATCTTCAAGGTGCCTGCAGCTCTTCTGCAAAGTGTATAATGAGTGTGGGCTTGCTGTCATGTTCATTTACCTCACTGATAACATTGTGCCAAAGAAGGGGTCCAAACTGTTCTTTCTTATGAATATAATATACAACCACTGATACGTTACTTAAAGCCATTTCCTGTTACGTATCCACAGTATAACTACATTTACACTCATTCGGCTGATCTTCATCTTCTTTTTCTTCTTCTTCTTAGTTTCCAGACACTTTTTCGGCACATAACTAGTCACTCAGTTTTTGCCCCACCATCAAGAAACGTACCTTAAAATATGTGGCCCCATTGGCGTATGCTATTACTTTTCTCATTGTATACCCCCATACGTATGCTATTACTTTTCTCAGTGTTCCCACATGCATTTTTTGCCCATGTGGCCGGGCACGGACTGGCCATCGGGAAGTTCGGGAATTTTCCCGGTGGGCCGGGCAGTTAGTACCAGCACACGTTGAAAGTGTCTAGAACTCGGACATTTAGGATCCAGCACTCGTTGAAAGTATCTAGCACTCAGGCAGTTAGTATCCAGCACTCGCTGAAAGTATCTAGCACTTGTTGCCGAAACATTGATAGAAAGAGAAAACCCGCAAAGTGTGCCAAAATAACTGATTTATTTAAGTAGTCTGCAGGTGGTGAAGAGGCAGAAACATCAAAGTGGCATGAGCAGGGAGCAGGTGCTTTGTCCTGCTTACATGCTATTTGCTGTGAACTAGCTAAATAGTTTTGATAATAAAAGTAGGCTATTAAGTCAAATGAGGTGTTAGGTCATCATTCCATTAATTCAACTTTGAATTTTTCCTTCCTGTACACACAAACATGGGGAGGAAAACCTTCAGAAAAAATTTGTTGCATCGTTTTAAATATTAGCTTAACGCAAACAATACAGGTGTACAGATTGTGTTTATTTATTTTTTTTAAATGAATGATTTTTTGATCGAGAAACATGTCGTCTCAGTTCGAATTTGGTGTATGAAATTGCGGCCGCTTGACAGCAAATTCCCAGGCTGAATTTTGTTGACAGTCCCGCCCCTGCAGGTGGCCAAAAACGTAGCTTTTCGTCCCTTAGAGAGTGAATGGGGAATAATACACGAGTGTCACAGCTCGGATGTTGTTCGGCTGATATCCTCTCGTACGTCTGAGGGAGTAGACCTGGCACATACACATCGAATGTTCAGAATGTTTGCTGCAAAAGTCTGGAAAATGCTGCTATTATGGCCCCATACGCAATCATGAGAAAATTTGGGAAATTCATTATGAATTTGGTCAAATGGCATCACATGCACATCGCCACAAAACTGACTGTAACCACAGGACTACTCATACATAGATATATGACATATCAAAGCACTTGGCTGACTGAGGAGAGTTGTGTTATGGGTATTTGACATCACATGCACATATGGGGGTGCCTCTACTGCCAAGAAGTCTAGTCCTGTTCTTGATGATCTAGTCTTGTTGATCTAGTCTTATGCGTATGACAGAAATACCCTTTAAATATACTTAACTCAGGAGCAAGCCATTGGAAACAAACTATATCAGACATTGTTGTACAATTGACCTTGTTTGGATTCGTTCCAAAATTTAATCAGTTCATCTGCTGGTTACAATGATGATTCATTCCAAGGACGATGATTCCACTCGTTCATTCCAAGGAGAATGTACAGATTTAGGTTGTACAGATTGGTAGACAGATGGACAACCTGAAAATGTAGTGCTGGAGGCATAAAAACATCCTATTTACCAAGCAAAACGAATCAAACATGGACCAAAAAAAAAATTGAACCAAATAACCAAATAAGCCTAAGTGTTTTATGGGTGATATTGATGTATCAGGAATGTGCGAACTTTTGAAAATGATTATGATGCACCCAAACGGATTCTGCCTATTGTTTAAAATCTTTTAACCCTTTTTGTACCATTAGCACCTTTTCGTCTAGTGTGTATTGTATATGGCATATTCAATATATACATATAGTGTGTCCTGTATATTCCCAAACATTGAGGATGGCTAAGACTCCATGCTCAGTAACAGTGTAGAAAATAACAACCAGAGGTATTGCTAATTCAGGACAAATACAACCACTCCAAGTAAAACTGCCGCACAAAAAAAAAAAAAAAGAAAGTACTATAATACTGTATCTAAAACAGCATCAGCAGACAGCCGATTTGATTTCTGAAGCTTATTAGGTGCCTGTCATCTCATTCTGTAAAACTCGTGGCTTGAAGCAAGAGCCGGCTATAAAAAAAACAAAAAAAAACAGCGTAACGTGTTTGTAATAAAACCATGAAAAAATGAATTTCATGAAATGAAACCAGGAGAAAAAAAACCCCAAAACAAAACCAAAGGAAATAACAGCAACACAAAAGCAAAAGTGTAACTGTGTAGAAATCAATCACGCCCACACACTTTTGCCGTTGCAAATTTGCACAAGTGGGATATTTATTTATTGTTGTATATATAAGCTGTAGAACACGGGGAAAAAAAAAGCAGAAAGTCATTTTAAACTGGATTTAAGTGTTGAGTAAACACAGCGTACTACACAGTAGCTCTGAGATTATACAAAACCAAAGTTCTGCTTGTTCCTCACTGTCAACAGCCTTTTAATAACCTCATGCATCAGTCAGTGAACCACGCACAATGTTCCTACACACACACACACACACACACACACACAGATTTTCATCACACGCTTCTCTGACAGCAGGGCCAATTTTCTTGACAGCTGTTTAAGATCATCATCATGTTTTTACTCCCATGCACTGCTGTAATCTGATGGAATTCACTCCCTATAGACTCTACACCCACAGCCTACTTGCCCACATATCTACTGCTACTTGGTCTAAATATAACTAAACTAAACTAAACACACACACACACACACACACACACACACACTAAGAACATCCTTATTTATGACCTCAGACCTAATATACATGTAAGGTTTGTGTTTCAGCATTGGAATAGACGGAGGGTCCATCCGTACTGGCTGGAAGGTAGGAATGACAAAACGATGAGTTTTGGGTAGAGCGCTGGTGGATGTGGAGGGTGGTTGATGGGGGGAACGTGTAACGTGTTCATATATGGCAGAAACACTTCCATCCAACATAGTGCTGAGTGGAGGGGCCATCAGGGAACGATAACATACTGTCCGTACGTGCCGTCACACTCCCACGCTTATACTTATCCACTATGGAAAAGAAAACACACTGCATGCACACTCTTACACTCTAATTTACAGTGCATTCAATCAAACATCCTTTCACAGCATACGTACATCAGTGTGCCCAGGTCCGTGTCTCAGAACAGGCCCAATGGTTAACCTTTTCTCACTGGTGTTCCGTTCTGCCGGTGGAATAGAAGTCGACTTATCAAATATTTCGAATCGGTATACACAAATGAATTATTTGATTGCTGCAAGTCTGTTATAAGATTAATCAGGACACGGTTGGGTTTCTGTGTGTAGAGTATCGTGACTCTCGTGCTTAGCTGCTGAGCAGGGTGATGGAGAAAGTGGAGGGATTTGGGCCCACCGCTGACAAACAGTTAACACGTCTCCACAATGACAGTGGAAATTTTTAAAGCTCAGTGTGTCTATTTTCAAATAAGCCATTAAGTATTAACACGGAGTGTGACATCACGAATGAATTCAATGCTGAAAACGAGCACCCCCGAAACAGGCAGAATAGCGTCATGTTGCTGTAAAATATAACTGCAAAATATAAACTCATCCATCTTGAAGACTCTGCTGTGTCTGAAAACCTACCTCTGAATATGAAAGTGCTGATAGTGGAGACTCCTTCACCAAATGAACGTTCGCACGCGTGTTTTGCAGCATACACCAACATTAGACCGAGTGAATTGATTTAAAACTGTGAGTTGATGTGAAGTTGGCTGCTGTTGTAGAACATGCTATTGTATAAAGTGTACAAAACCACTTGTAGCCTGAAAAAAATCTGATGCTTGTACAATATCAGACCATGCTGAGACAAAGCTCACAAATGCTTCCCTTTGCCTCAGAGATGCATGGGAAAATGAGAATGTTTTTCTTCTTTTCACTTCATAGCGTTCTGTAGCTCTCTCTCTCTCTCTCTCTCTCTCTCTCTCACACACACACACACACACACACTTTCCCACTGTGGAGGAGATAACACACCGTCTGCTCCCTCTCCCTCATCAGCCGAATTCAGCCCTCTGTTCACTCAGCCTTTGAGATACAATATGCATGATGTCTCCTTATACAGCTGACCTTCAGACTCAGCACAAGACTCTGACAAGACAGCCGTCAAAACATTTGCAAATTGTGCCTCAGCCACCATCTGCATGCGATCTCCATATTCCCTGCCCTCATCCTATATTGCCTAAAACGAGTAGCAAAACTGAATACATTGCATACATTGTCCTTGCACAGACTCGAGCTAATCTATTTTTTATTGCTGAGATTTAGCACAGTGTTAAGGGTTAGTTGTGTTTATAACCGGAACCACATGTGGAGAAGGCCATTTTGTCCCTATCTGAATGCAGCGCAGAGAGTCTGCGTGGGACAGCGTTGACCCCCAGTGTGATGGAGTGGAAGGGAGAGAGCAAGATGGAGAACGAGAGGGAGCGGGCGTGAGACTAAAGAACAGCAAGACAGCATACATCATGAGCACACGAGCTGGAGAGACTGCAGGGAAATTGCTGTTCTTGAAACTAAACTTCGTCTGCCAAAATAAACCTAGACTTCCCGGAAGGTTGGGGAATGAACTGTAGTAATGAACAGATGGAAGGAATATTTGAAATTCCATCACGTTAAAGCATGATATTTATTATATGAGGTCTTGAATGCGTGAACGAGTTATTCACCTTACGTCTCCTAACTATATTTCTATCATTGCAGAATCGAACAGCTGAGGTGATGTTTCATTACTTGCTTATAGGTGGAAGCTGAAACCATAATAGCCTATCCAACCTTTATATACACCGAACCTAAATATGTGTGCCGGTCTGGGAAAACCCTTCAGACCTAACTTTGGAGAAAAAAAAAAAAAGAAGCCACACATTGAAAGATGAGGTTTTTCTGGCAATAATATATTTCGGCATGAAACAAAGAACACATCATATTTTTATTTCATTTACGGATACAGTTAACGTTGAGGGGCATTCATGAAACAAGTTACAGTAGTTCCTGTTATTAGGTATGTTATATCCGGTATAAACAATCATTCCCTCCTCAGCCTTTTAAATAAATAAGATGATTAAAAAAACCCCTAAAAAACAGATTGTCATGTTACTGAAACTGGAAATTCCTTTCAAAAAATGTTACATAGACATCTCCTCACATGGAAACTTCTAAATATCGATTACATATATTATTGAATTTGTTTCTGTGGAGCATCTGCTATACAAGTCCATATGAATGAGCTGTTACTGTAGAAATGATAAAATATTGAAGCAAACGCATTATTAATATACAACTGAGTTGAAGTATTGCCGGCACTAGTATCTGTGCTGTTATAGAAAATTAATCAACAGCTTCTGACCAATCAGTTTCAAGGATTGAGCAGCACTGTGATTGTCATGTCACGGCAAACTTGTGACCCCGTTTTCCAGAATGCACCACGAACTACAAACATGGCCGATGACTACAACTCCCAATGGAACACACGGACACGTAATCGTCTCCTGAGGACTAATCACACACACCTGTTTCCAATCACACCACGCAATATAAGAGACTTTTTGTTTTTCCCACTGTATGTCTTTGAGAAGTAATACGTGCAGTATCCATAGTCTCCGTTTATTACCAAGCTGTGCCATTGGTTTGTCTAGTCTGGTTTTCATTCTGCTTTGCCTTTGACCTTGTTTTCTGCCTTACCCGCTCTAGCCTGTTTGCCTGATCACCTGACCACCGCCTGTCTTTATATACGTCTTTTGCCTTGCCCTCTGGAGATTATAATCTTCATTAAAGCTCTTATCTGCACTTGCATCCGTCCTAACCCTCATTACATGTGAGTGATATAAGTTAACATACATCGATCAGCACTCAATCGCAAAATGACAAACTCCTTACCCATACAACGGCCTATTAGGAAAATTTGCTACAAATCAATGTTAAAGATATTCTAAACTGTAATAAACGGTAAACTCGTATAACCTGCAAACTACCAATCTGCTTTGATGCAAACTAAAATAAACCTTCACAAAATATAGAACACACATATTGGCAGATCTTTCACTTTGGGAAAGTGAAATCAAATCCTGCACAGCACTGAAAAGCAAAAAAAAAAAAAAAAAAAAAAAAAAAAAAATGTAGGGGGCTGATACTCTAAAATAGAGTCTTAGCTCGATGCGGCATCTAGCTTTAATATCTATGCTAAGTTCCATCGCTTCTACATCTCACAAACAAAAGATACAACATTTAATAAAGTCCAAACACTGGATAGCTTTGTCTCTTGAGCCATGAAAGTGGACAGTTGGTCTTAGAAATGAAGTGTGCTCTTTCAGAACCACAGACAGCATGGCAGACAGTTACAAGCTGTCTTTTGGGCATTAAAAGGAAGATTTATAAAGTGCTCACTGACTGAATGGAAATAGTCTGTCAGCTGTGCTTGGTCCCTAAACCCTTACTCAATCTCCTTATATATTTTTCGAAATGAACAGATAACGTGGTCTAAACAGATACAAATAAAGATACAAATAGGAGATGCATTATTCGTTTTTTTTTTTTTTTTTTTTAAAAGAAAGTTTGCCGGAAACGTTCACAGGGCATCTGGTTAAGATTAGATATATGCATCGTGACTGGAAACCTACAATATGCGATAAAACAATTAGGTGAAGAGGACGTTTTTACTTTCATGCAAATACAAGCAGTCAGATAGGAGACTCATGGGACAAACAAAGCCCATTTTCATTAATATGTATTAATAACATTCATTCATGCTTAGTAACTGCCTGGTCAGGGTCATGGGGGGAATGGGGAGGGGAGGGGAGGGGGGGGTAAATTAGGCTACTAGTTTGTTTATATTTTGGGAAACTAAATTAGTTAGAAAATGTCACAGGGAGGTTTAAAACGAAAAATAATAACTGCATGGGTGGGAATTTTAGAAAAGAAAAAAAAAAAAAGGCACGTGAACATCTCTAGTTGAGACCAAGTATGAACTCAAGTGGCGCTGAGGTTGAGGAACTATCAGAGCTAGAATTCATGCACCATACTGACAGGGCTGCATCTTTCCAGTGTTCCAGTGTTTCCAGGGGAATCTTCTTCTTCTTGTCGGCCCATCGAAAGTCGATGAGGATCACACAGTGTCATCAGTTTAAGTGCGAGTGGGTTGGCTGATTAGTTCAATCCGAGCCCGGAATTGACGCTTGCAATGGGTATATGGAAGATCAGACAGCCGACCTGGTGAAAAGGAAATAACGGCCTTGGACTTGTGAAGAAGACTTGTGAAGAAGATGGCACCATCATTAACCCGTCTGCACGACACCGAGCGATCACCGGCGATGCTCTCGCAGTATCCAGGATCTATGTTAGAGTTCTTGAGCGAGGCCTTGAAGGTATCTTTGAACCTCTTCTTTTGATCCCCAAGAGATTGCTTGCCGTGATGTAGTTCACCATAAAACATCTTCTTGGGTAACGGTTCGACGGACATGCGCACAACACGGCCAGCCCATCTGAGTTGGGCTTTGCAAAGCATGGTGTGGATGCTTGTCATCTTAGACTGTAGAAGGACATCGGTGTCTGGAACTTTGTCCTGCCATCTTATCTCCAGCAGTTTCCGCAGACAGTTCAGGTGGAAGTGGTTCAGCTTTTTCGCATGGCGACTGTATTCCAGGGGAGTACACATAGGAAAAAAGAAAACAAACAAACTATGGAATAGGCCACACCTACTATGTTTTTTTCCTAGATGCAGATAGTGTCATTGTATTACACCCCCACAGTGGACTATTGTGCATATACAACGATCAGACATAACATTAAAACCACTGACAGGGGAAGTGAATAACGCTGATTATCTCATTACAGTGGCACCTGTCAAGGGGTGGGATGTATTAGGCAGCAAGTGAACAGTCAGCTCTTGATGTTGATTTGTTGAAAGCAGGGAAAATAGGAAAGCATAAAGATCTGAGCGACTTTGACAAGGGCCACATTGTGATGGCTAGATGAGTCAGAGCATCTCCAAAACAACACGCTGTGTGGGATGTTCCCCGTATGCACTGGTTAGTACCTAAAAAAGCGGTCCACGGAAGGACAACAGGTGAACCGAGGACAGAGCCATGGGTGTGGATGGCTCATTGATTCGTGTGGGGAATGAAAGCTAGCCTGTCTGGTCTGATCCCACAGAAGAGCTACAGTAGCAAAAATTGATGAAAAAGTTCATGCTGGCTATGATAGAGATGAGTCAGAACACACAGTGCATCACAGCTTGCTGTGTAGCTGCAGTCCGGTCAGAGAGCCCATGCTGTCTCCTGTCCACCGCTGAAAGCGCCTACTGTGTGCACGTGAGCATCAGAACCGGGAAACTTTGGGTCCTGGCATTCATGTGGATGTTACTTTGACACGTACCACCTACCTAAACTATTGTTAGAGACGAAGTACACCCCTTCGTGACAGTGGTATTCTGTAATGACAGTGGGCTCTTTCAGCAGGATGATGCTCCCTGCCACACTGCAAAAATTTGCTCAGAAACGGTTTGAAGAACATGACAAAGTGTTCAAGGTGTCGACTCGGCCTCCAAATTCCCCAGATCTCAATCCGATCGAACGTCTGTGGGATGTCCTGGACAAACAAGTCCGATCCATGGAGGGTCCACCTCACAACTTACAAGACTTAAAGGATCTGCTGCTAACGTCTTGGTTCCAGATACAACAGCACACCTTCAGAGGTCTTGTGGAGTCCATGCCTCGACGGGTCAGAGCGGTTTTGGCCGAACAAGCGGGACCTACATAATATTAGTCAAGTGGTTTTAATATTATGGCTGATCGATGTATGCTATCAAAGATTTATTCATCAAGTTCATATCACAAAAACATTATCTTGTGCTCTATGGGAAAACAAAACAACAGCCAAAAAAAAACACCTTTCCGTTTGAATTTCATGGATGGCTGAGACAATCTGTTTAGGATACTCAGGTGTTGGTGCTGCTGTTTACACACAATTATTTTCACACAATAAATGTTGAGGTGTTAGAGTCACAGCCAGTAACAGTGGTGTCTGGAGAAAAATATGTTTCTAAGAAGTGCAGGATTGTAAAAGCTGAGCTGCAGCAATAAACCATACGCACATGGAATGGGTTGTTTTGGGGGTTTTGGAGTCAAAAGTGGCAACTCTCAGCTCTTACAGGAATGAACGGAATCAGACAAACAGACTTTCAGATATTTTAAACACGGTAGGCAAAGCTTTTGATAGAGCTGTGTTGTCACCTCTGTCTGTCCCTGCCGGTCAAATGAAGATTGATGAGGAACTCCACCGGCTTGACACCGAAAGGAGACAGTCTATCTCAGTGATGCCTAATGGGACTTGCCTTGTCTACGCTGACATTACTGTAGACTAACGTGATGAAAGGAAATGCTGTAAATCTCTGCCACCTGCACACTGCTCTCATCACCGTTCTTGTTTAGTGAGGTACAGTCTGAATTGTGCATGAACAATTCAACAGTCTAGCCATTTTATACTTCCTTTAATAAAATGGTCTGCACTTATATAGCACTTTTATCCAAAGTGCTTTACACTGTGTTTCATTCAGCCATTCACACACGCACACACTCTCACACACCAATGGTAGCAGAGCTGCCATGCAAGGCGCTAACTTGCCATCGGGGGCAACTTGGGGTTCAGTGTCTTGCCCAAGGATACTTTGGTATGTGGAGTCACGTGGGCCGGGAATCGAACCGCCGACCCTACGATTAGTGGACAACCCACTCTACCACCTGATCCACAGCCGCCCCAATTGTTTCTCAATTGTCTTCTAGCTATCCATTTTCTGTACCACTTATCCTTCACAGGTTAACAGGGGAGCCTGGAGCCCAGGCCCTGGAGCACATCTGGGGAACACTGGATGGAGTGTCTTTGAACTGGGGGAGGAAACCGGAGTACCTGGAGGAAACCCCTAAAGCACGGGGAGAATATGTAAGCTCAGTGCACACAGAGGGCAGAGGTTGGATTAGAGCCGCCAACCCTGCAGGTGTGAGGCAAACATGCTAACCCCTAAGCCACCATGCCCCCACCACAGTAGACAATTATATAATTATCCAATCATTTGTTTAGCACCTAATCAATGTTCTACATGATTAGGGAATTTTTATTATTTGTATGTTGGTAAAGATTTTTGTTTTTGCCTTTCTCTGCACTGTATTTCTGTTTCGTTTTATTGTTTGTTGGATATTTCCCAAAATTCTTGGCTAGTTCCCAACCACCAGTCAGCTCTCCCCTAACATATGAAAGCTACCAACCAGGGAGAGCGAAGGCTATAATTTTTTTTCCCTGAGACACATGAAGCCAGCCAACTGCATTTTTTTAAACACTTGGAAAAAATAGTTTTTTTTCTGTTGCACCTCTCGCAATCCCCAGGCCATATTTCTGACCCATTTTTAAAAAAAACTTTTGGTTTGTTTGCTTACAGTATGTATGAAACCTCTGAACATGAGGATCAGTTTTCTTATCAGAAACCCATAATCTCTCTCGCTCTCTCCCGCTCTTATCTTTAGCATCTCTTTCCGATCACATTATCACTTTGAGTGCAAACAGGTCTGTCAACCATACTGGTGAGCCACAATCATTCCACCATGATCGACTCTACTGGCATACTTTAAGAAAAACAACAACAACAGCAACAACAACTGGTTCAGTGACGCAGTCAGAAACTGTTATGAAATGATGAAAACGCAATCTCCACATGAACTACCTTGGAAAGTCAGTGGGAGACACTTTCCTCAAAAGGAGCAAAATATCTGACAATAATTTTCATGTCAGGATTCAGCTGGATTGTTTGAAGTGGGAAGCAAAGGCACAAAGAGACAGACGCAGTTTACAGTAACACAGTGACAATACATGCTGTTTATTTCAGCTTAGTGCAGTCAATGCGTTCGTCTCGAAAAACAACAGGACAGAAATCCACAGGTTGTAGTAAATACAGTAAGTAATAATAAGAATGCATCGGGGACATTACACATTATACAGCCCCCTTTCATGTATAAAATTAATCTCACAATTATATATGATTAACCTCAAAATATCACTTACTGCATGTGTTATTCATTTTACATACTGTATATTTCTTTTTAAAAAATCAGGAAGGGTGCCAATAATTCTGGAGTTGACTGTATATTGAGTCCTTTTAATGTAAAATTCTGAATTAAGGGACATTGATCAATGAACACTGTCAAGGAAAATTGCTAGCCCATCCCCCCCATCGCAAAACTCCAGGGGGTGCTGTCGGTCCTGATTTAGCTCCTCCTACCTGGCAGGAGGCGAACCGATAGTCCAGAGGGTGGAGTCTGGACTGGATTAGTGTGTTTGTTGTTCCGTGTTGTACAGCAACTCATGGGTTAGGGGTCAGTGTTAGGCTTATAGGAGGAGTCTCCAGGATCAGGTCCACCTACACCCCTTGAACTTCTGCAGTGAGGACTATTTTCTTAATTGGACTGAATTCCTAAGAGATATTCATATGTTCACCCTGATTGTTTGGAAAGTTACAGAGAACTGTGAAGAAACACATAAACTACGCTATGTGTTACTGATGTTCATTTGATTCTTGCTGGTTTAACAAAGATTTTAAAACTATTTAAATGTGAACCGTTCAAAATGGATGGAATTTATTGGTGAAATTGGAACACAGTTGCCTTGTACTGAACTTTTGGACCTTATCATGATGAATACAGTTCCAACGTCAGGAGAAAAACATACAGTCAGGTAAATAAAGCTACAAAAAAAACCTAGCAGGCATTCTGGAGGAACAGTAGGTCTTACTTATATATGCCTATCTCTTTTAGCAGGCGTAAGTCCATTATTTAATACCCTGAACAACATAAACTCACCTACACACACAAAGCAAACCCTTTTGCTTCTGGTCACAGTGACACCTACGTTAACAGGGAAATGAAGGCAGGCCGAAAGCCAATGCTAATGAGATGTCGGAAACGCAACATAAACACAGACACCTAATTATAATTAAAATGCTGCCTTTATTTGGGGGGCGAAAATGCACATCACTTCAGTGGCATCTAAACAATAACACACTAACACTCTTCCATTAGCAGAAAATCTCTAACGTGTGTGTTAGCTTGGCTTCACTGTTAGCGCTGCCTGGCTGGGTGGTATTTTATTACAGTTATAAATAGGACAAGAGAGAAGATATCTTTTTTTTTTTTTTTCTTTTCTTTCCGCAACAGCCAAGTATTCTTAAAAGAATCTGCAGACCTTTTCTACAGAAAGTGTAGATTTTCTTGTTGCTGTTGTGGTCCCCTCAAGAGTACATCTTTTGAAACGTTACCTAAGAGTTAAACTACACACCCGGACCTTAAGAACCACTGTTGTACCTTTAATTAGATTTTATCGTAAAGCGTCCCAGATAAATGATATCACCTAAAAGTACAAAAGATGTACCAACCAGGAGCTTTATACATCTTGTGTAGGTTTCATCTGTTATTATCAAGGAAGAATTCTCCAAACTCAAGCCTTAATTCTGCAATCCTGCCATGAAGGGGATTGTGGCATATTATTAAGAATATAAGTATAAGCAGCATATGTATATATACATATAATAATCACAACACAATGAATTCTGGATTCTGACTGGTCAGAAGGTCAGTTTAATTTTAATAATTAATTTATAATAATAATAATAATTGGCGGCAGTGGTGGCTTAGCAGTAAAGGCACTGGGTTGCTGGTCAGAAGGTCGGAGGTTCAAGCCCCTGTGCTGCCACTGCTCAGGGGCCACTGTTGGGCCCCTGAGCAAGGCCCTTAACCCTCTCTGCTCCAGTAGCGCTGTATCATGGCTGACCCTGCGCTCTGACCCCAACTTCCTGACATGCTGGGATATGTGAAGAAACACATTTCACTTTGCTGTAATGAATATTTGACTAATAAAGACTCACTATAATAATAATAATAATAAATATTCTATAACAGCAGCTTTGACAATAGTTACGGCCGTAAATCACATCACAGGTTCATATCAATGCACTTCTTTTAATACGGTATTGTTTGTATAGTAACAACTTATTCACAGTAGTGAACTTTTCTGTAAGGAGACTTCTATTTAACATTTTTGGAAGGAGTCTCCAGTATCACCACTGTGTAGCAGTAAGCTTATCCGTCTAAAGAAAGTCTTCAGGACGGACGATTTAGCGCATTTGGGCTTCTGGAGTAACATGACGAACTGCTTTTTCTTTTTCATCGTATTAACTTTAAAGAGAGAGAAAAAAGAGAGGCCCGTGAGGTAACGTAAGTGATAACAGGAACCAAGTTGTTCCGTGTAACTGTAAACGGATAAAACGTACGATGTGCTGATACCATGAGCAGTAGAGAAGAAGTTCTAGGAAAACCTAATTCCAAAAGACACATTGGAGATTAGTTATGACTCATATTTATGTATTAATGAAGCTGTATCAATAAAAGAGCTTGGATGACTGTGTAGTTTGGAGAATGAAGCCACACAGCAACTGGGGGATTAAAATGTCTCCAATGTTTGGGGTTTTTTTTAGCTACTAGTGTGTTTCTGGAGATTAAGCTTCCATCCTGCAGTTCTGTCATGAAAAAGCGAGACAGAGACAAAGATCCAAGCTGACAATGAACTGATTGTGCATCAGCCGTGAGACTGAGACAGACTTGTGGACATGTGGATGTGAAAACCTGTCACTCATCCTAAACATAAATCAGTATTGACATTCTGCTCAATCATATTATATTAATAGAGTGAACCGAGACGTTGCATGGAACGCAAACAAAGAAACCCCAACAAAGAAAAAAGTCATTTTAAAAGCATCAGAGTATCCCCAGGAAGCCCAGAACCCTCAAGCAGCATACCAAGTCGATGACATAATAAGGACAAAACTGGCAAAGCGCCTTGTCTGAAAGTTTATTTGACACTTATTTAGGCAGTCTGATGATGCGAGTTACCAGCCTTTTAAAAGCGACCGCTTTGTATTGTCAAACATAAGTGAACCCCAATCACCATCTCAGACTTCATACTCAACATCAGTGACTCTCTGGATGAAGAGGCACAGCATGCAATTCTACAGAGAAGCATTTCTGAGAGAATATTTTTCCTCTCTAAAAGGTGAACAGAAGCGTGTACAGGGTCAATTATAGATGGCAATGGATTTGATGTGCACTTAGATGGAGTGCAGGCAGTAAAATGTACCCGTCTGCTCCACACATCACTTATCTTGATGTGTAGTAGGCCACTGGTGCTGCTTCAGCTCTTCGGATTAGGACAGCAGGCTTGAAGCTGCAGTTACATTTATTCATTTGGCTGACACTTTTATCCACAGTGACTTAATTTGAGACACAATACAACGCGTGCACACAGCTGAGCAGCTGAGGGTTTTTGCTAAAGGGCCAACAACAGCCTTCTGTCAATGTTGGGATTTGGACTGACATTTGAATCTCCCAATTATGAGCTCTGAACCTTATTCACTAAGTCACCAATTTCCTGTACAACGTCCCATGCATCTCTCCTGTTTATGTTTATGCATTGTCAATAGTTTTGACCAATTTGATGAAACATCTACTTCCTGTGTAGTATGGAAGTGCACCAATAGTGTTGCTGCTTCAAAGCACCAGTGTCCCTAGTTTGATCCTGTGGTCCGGTTACTGTCTTTATGGACTTTCACATGTTTTCTGTATGGGTTTCCTCTGGTTTCTGTCTCTGTACAAAACCATGCATGTAAGCTGATTGGCTATGCTAAAATTTTCCTCCCAACACTTACATGCCTTTTAATTAATTAAAGAACATATTCATATTTGTGTCACTGTATATTTACATTAAATTTGGAACTTCTACAAAACAAGTTAGCCCTTATTCTCACTTATGTTATAGCAGCTACATCCCCCTCTGAAAGTATTGGAATGACAAGGCCAATTCTTTTGTTTTTGCTATACACTAAAGACATTTAGGCTTCAGATCGAAAGATGAATATGTTTAATGTTTAACGCATCTAGTGTTAGACGATGTCGAACCCGGCAGCTTTGGTGACAGACCAGCCAATTTTGTGATGCTTTTCCCGGCTTGTACTGCAGCTTCTTTTAGTTGTTGTTTGTTTTGTGGGTTTCTCCTTTCAGTTTCCTCTTCAGGAGGTGAAATGCACAGTCAAATGGACAGTCCAAAATCTTCCTCTTTTCCCCCCTGATGAAGCCCTTTGTTAAGTTGGTAGTGTGTTTTTGGGTTGCTGTCTTGCTGCATGATGAAGATCCTCCCAATTAGATCGTAGGCATTTTTCTGTAAATGTTTGTGTATATTTCTGAAGCAACCATCATGAGTTACATAATCAATAAAGATTTGTCAGGCTGTTCCAGAAGCAGCCATGCAAGATCAAGCCATGACACTACCTCCACCATGCTTGACTGATAAGCTTGTATGCTTTGGATCATGAGAAGGTCCTTCCTTTCTCCATGCTTTGGTCTTTCCATCACTTTGGTAGACGGTAATCTTGGTTCCAGAAATGTGGCTCATCCCTGTTTGTCTTATTTGAACGATGGATATTGTGATACATTCACCCCTGCACTATGGAGGTTATTGGTGATGTCACTGACTGTTGTTTTGGGATTTTTCTTCACAGCTCTCACAATGTTTTTGTCAGCTGCTGTTGTTTTCAAAGTCTGGTTAGTACACCAGTGGTTTCTTCCTCTTTCTGTTCTATTGGCTATGCCCAATGCTCAATTTTCCCTCTTTTCTCAACTTCAGAATGGCTTGCTTTTCTCCCATAGGCAGCTCTCTGGTCTTCATGTTGGTTGATCCCTTTTAACAACAAATGCAATCACACATGAAACCCAGGGTTCAAACCAAGAGTCGACATTCAGAGCTATTAATTGTTTAAATGATTAATCTAACAGAGCACACCTGGGCAACAAGAAACACCTGTTCCAATATTTTGAATCACTTGAAGAATGGGGTCGGTTCAAACCAAAGAGGCAATGTTCTAAGCTGTTTAACACATCTAGATGTAAATGTCAGCAAATGAAAGCTGAAAGGAAAACTTCCCCATTGCAGAAAACCTACTGACTCTTACAAAGTGCTGACATAAAATGTCTCCTTACAGAAAACCTCACCATAACAATGAATGTGTGTTTTATTATATTATTCATCCATCCATCCATCTTCTACCGCTTACTCCTTCTTCAGGGTGGCGGGGGAACCTGGAGCCAATCCCAGGGAGCATCGGGCACAAAGCAGGGTACACCCTGGACAGGGTGCGAGTCCATCACAGGGCACAATTTTATTATATTATGTTATTATATAATATATTATTATTATATTACTAAGTAATAGTGCACCAAATAATGAACTGGATGAAATCAGAAATCATGTATAAAAAAAAAAACCTACGTGGGGTGGTGTGCAGCTCCAGTGTACTGGGTTTGATTTCTCCAGCATATGATAGATTGGAAGGTGCTCTAAAAAGAAGGTGCTGCTAGCCTGTACCTCAGTTGCTTTCAGCAGTTCTTGTCCTACATAATTTATTTATCTTTGGATTCAACTCTGAAGACTCTGAAGAATTTGTAATGAAACATTTCTGAGCAGAGTACTCCAGTAAAGGGCTGTACCAAGAGTACTTGTGAGTGCAGGATGGCTTTGAGATTACTTTGCTTTTCCCTTGATTTATTGCTTCTCTTGATGCCTCAATAAACTTGATCAAGTGCTTGGACATCTGTGGGGTTTGTCTCTATTTGAATGAAGAAGCCACTCAGCAGAATGGGATATAAAACCCTCCCACTTCTCTCAGCTACTTTATGTCAACACTAACAATGCTGTTATTCTTATCTAGAGTGCATTTTATAGTCGACCTCAGTGGACTGGTTCTGAAGTTGGGAAACACTAAAAGGTTCCTTGGTTCACATCAAATCGTGACAGAAAGAAGGAACTATAATCTACTGGAAAGGAAATCTAATCTACTAAAAACACCAATGGTTTACATCCTATATTGTCGAGTTTGCATCCCATACTTAATGTCATAGGTAGTTTTACCCTCAAGTGTCTGACTGATTGAGGTTCTTCACTAATGACAGGAAGGTTATGATCTCATAAGCAAATCTCATCAGATGATCTTGGATTGTCAGTTTCTGTATCACTGTGTCTTCAGATAAATGTTGCTACCAAAAGAATAATTGGAAAACATCACATTCAAAAGGTTACGTCTTAGATTGAGACCTCGTCATGGTGAAGAAGCTTGTGTACTTTGAGGAACCTTAGTGCTATGTCACTTGGTTAACAAATCTAAAAGATACAAAAAAGACCAAATGTACCTTGCTTAGATTAGGGCTACCACTCGATGAATGCCTGGGAGTGGAGACAGAAGGCGAGTGTCTGGTGGTTCACTGATGTAACCCGTTTAGATTATGGTGATTATGGAGCCATTTTGTGGGCGCGTCACATGGGCGTAAGGTGTAATGCCTGTCGGGCTGTCTTAAAACCAGCTTTAGACAGCTGCCGCGGTCCTTTAAGATTATTACTTGTCGCACTGTAAAAGATGATCCCAGTGAAATCTTGGCTGAATTTTATAACAAACTGTGTGATAGCATGTGTTCTCCATGTCAGTTGGAGGACGATGAAGATCCTCTAAAGATAGACCTGTGATTAAAGTGAATGACGACATTCTGCTTACGTCATCCACCATGCCTTTGCAGTAAAGGGGCTAGAAACATTCTTCAAAGTGAGATGGATGAACATTGTAGCAATGCTCATACTCTGCATACTCAGGAATCAGTCATTTCCTACACTGCCAGAACTTTGTTACCGGCTGTCTTTGGTCACAATGGCACTTTATCATTATCTCAGCTCACAAATAATGAATTCTTTTACGATGTGCAAAGAAGAGGTAGAAGTTCTCACCTTGCCATGTCTCTGTGTTTAGTTCATTCACCTGATTTGAATGTAGGATTTCTGTCGTTTTATTTGTCCAGACAGTAGTATCTCCTGGGGCTATCACAGCTCATACAGAAAATCAGTGGATCCCAAATAAATAAACCAACCTGCTAACCAACTAAAGCTTTTTGCTTGCAATTTGTAGCTAGACAGTTCTTATTATATGTATGAATTTCTTCAAGTCTTCAGAAATAAAAGTGCCCCAGGTATTTCCTACATAAAACCAAGGCCAAGAGTGTGCAAGCGTGTCAACAAGACTACTTTGAGGAATCTAAGACAACTTTAATTGAGACTTTTTCTAATTATAAATGCATTATTTCATAGTTCTGGTGTCCTTCCATGCTGTGTAGTGGTCTTGGACCACTAAAAGCAAGGATTCCCATAACCCTGAAATACAACCCCATCACTTTGGTTACTTGCATTATTATAGAAAGATTAAGTTTCCAGTTGGTGTGGGTCAGAATAATGCCACATGATGCACCAGCTCGAGAGTTCAGAGAAGCATAGCAGCAGGTGTTGACATCTAAAGCAGTCCTAAATTTAATTGGGCATCAGGGGGATTGTCACTAATGGCACACCTACAGTCAGAGCAGAAGGGTGTCAACAACGCACACACAGAGGAGATATGCAAACTCAGAGGGCTTTAAACATGGAATAGTGAAAAACAGTGGAGCTAAATTTAGGACCATATGACCTCATGATATACTTAAGGGCACCTTTACCAAAAATGTTAATCATTCTACCCAGTGAAATCAATACTGAAAACAACTGGAGCCATACTGTATATACAGTTGAGGTAAAGTCTGACCAGTTTTGAATGTTATAAATGAAATAAAAAGTTTGTCAGCATGAAATTTCAACGTCATGGAGCATAGACACATGGATGTGGCGGCTGTGGATCAGGTGGTAGAGCGGGTTGTCCACTAATCGTAGGGTTGGTGGTTCGATTCCCGGCCCACGTGACTCCACACGCTGAAGCAAGACACTGAACACCAAGTTGCTCCCGATAGCAAGTTAGTGCCTTGCATGGCAGCTCTGCTACCATTGGTGTGAGTGTGTGTGTGAATGAGAACCAATGTAAAGTGCTTTGTGGAACCACCATGGTTAAAAAAAGCACTATATATGTGCACATTTGCCATGTGAATGGAACGAAAATCACTGTCTGGAATGGACTGTGTTGTTGATTCCTATTGTTGAGCTCCAAAACTGGCAGTGAGCTTGGGTTTTTGTAACATTATTTTTGTAATGTAGTAGCTTACAATATATCAAGTTTATTTTTTTTCAATTAACAATAATAAAGCTAGTAGTAATTAGAGCACTGCTGTTGTTTAACAGCTGGTTATAGTCAATTTTTTTGGCAATGGAAATAATTAAGACACAATGGCACAGTGGGTATTGTTGCTACCTCAAAGCTCGAGGGTCCTGGATTTGATCCTGGCATAGCATTTGGGGCCATGGTGTGTATGGTGCCATGCAGTGGACTGGTGTCTCATCCAGGGTGTATTGGTACCTCAGCCTTAGTGTTTCCAGAATATGCACCACCTAAAGCGGTTACCGAACATGAACGAATGAATGAATGACTGCTCCTGGCTTAGCTAATTGAAGTATTTACTGAATAATAATACATTAAAAATCTGTGTTTTCATCATATTTAGTCTTATTTGGTCTTCGGTCTCAATGACAATATGATGGCACTCTAAAATTCTACTACAGTGTCCCAAAAGTCTCCATCCACAGAGGAGTGTGTTTGCCAGCACCACGTCGGTTGTGCCTTCGTCAGTGGATCCGCTTCTCGGTCGGTCCGTAACACTTACAATCTTTTTAAATTTGTTAGTAAGTTTTGGCAGCAGTGTCGTGTGTGACGTGCTTGCCATATCTCCTGTTAAAGTCCATCGCAACCTTGCGACCGCTTCCCGATCCAGCCGTGGGAATGATTTCAATACTTTCTTCTTTTGTCAAAGGCGTTCTTAAAGGCTACCTGATATATATATATATATATATATATATATATATATATATATATATATATATATATATATATATATATATATATAACATAAACTTTTTGTTTTGTGAAAAATGTAAAAAAAAAAAAGAAAAAAAAAGTTAATTTCCCCTATGTATGGAGACTTTTGGGACACCGTGTATTAGAATGAATAAAGCTTCAGGCTGATGTGCATACAGCCCTATGTTTTATTGTATATGTGGGTGAAAGTAAATTGTATCCAACCCTCTCTAGTATTAGGAGACTGATTTTTATTGAAATTTATGGAGGCTTTTTGATGGCTCACATATTGCTGTCAATAGCCTGAAATGATCTGGCTCAAGTTTAGAGATAAAACAGAACCATGCAATTCGATTACAGTTGCACTCGTCTACAACTTTAATACATTACTTAATGCAGAACACACACTAGACTGAAGCACTGTGACAATCCCAGATTGTTTCTTAAAGCCAGGATTTGGTCCTAGACACTTGGCATGAGTTAAAAGCTGAACACAATGCACGGGATATCTATAACGGCTTATCTCTGGCACAATTTACATGAACTACTGCTTCTAGAAACACTGACAAGTCAGTAATCTCTGCACATGGAAGTTCTTTTGACTCTTATATCCTACTAATGGGGTGGAAACAGGAAACATATGGCACTCACTAACAATATGGCTTGCTTCCTCTTTATGATGTTTCTCTTTCATCTAAATATATAGTGATTTGTTTTGTCTCGTGAAGACGACAGATTTGGATATGACAAAGATAGCACATGAGCACTGGCATAATGTGTGCTATGTACGTCTCAGCAAAGAAACTTGCTAATCTTTTGCTAATTTGAAAAACATTGCTACAAAGCGTCAAGATCAGCTGACTTCGTACACTTCTTCTGGTGATGTAAAATTCTCACAATTTCCATGCGTGTACGGAGTTTGCATGTTCTCCCCGTGCCGCGGGGGTTTCCTCCGGGTACTCCGGTTTCCTCCCCCAGTCCAAAGACATTTATGGTAGGCTGACTGGCATGTCCAAAGTGTCCGTAGTGTGTGAACGGGTGTGTGAATGTGTATGTGATTGTGCCCTGCGATGGACTGGAACCCTGTCCAGGGTGTACCCCGACTTGTGCCCGATGCTCCCTGGGATAGGTTCCAGGTTCCCCGTGACCCTGAAAAGGAGTAAGCGGTAGAAGATGGATGGATGGATGGGTTTTAGTGATTATTTTTAAAGGCAAAGTCTAGTTATGGTGGTTGGAACAGGCAAATATATTGATTGCTGTAGATCATTTTTTTGCATTTTTAAGTTAATTATCTGACCTATACATGTAGATTGTCATGAGGGGCACTATACGTATATATGTTTTTAAAATGTCTTTTATCTTTACATGCATATTTGCGACACAGATGTCCCAAACGTCCCTCAATCATGATATCACCCAAACAACAACGTTGTGTTTACGTTCTTTTCCTTAGTAAACGACTTTTATGCTACGTTCCTGAGACGTAAACTATGCCCATGTTGGATAGACGTTTGTGTGATATCCGGGCTTATTGTTAAAGACAGCATGGTTGTTACGGTTTCTTCTCAACAGGAGTCCACACTGAGTAGTGTCACTTTTTTCCTCCTCAATCCGTCAATTCATGATTTAATTTATATGCTGAGCCGTTCATAATAATTCATGATGTATCCAAAGCAATTTCAGCACAATTCACTTCAGAAGGCATTATATTAATGTCTTTTGAAAGGCATCGATGAGACATATTAGTGTATATGACAACCAATTACGTTCTTTATCCAGCCTCCGGAGTTCGAAGCAATTTCCTCACATACAGCAGGTCAAAGTAATTTGCCATTCTGTCTGTGAGCCACGTACATTACCATCACCCGAGTGCTGAGATCATGCTACATGTAAACTGGACCAAGTCTGAGAGATGCTGAAGTGTGAAACAGCACACCTTCAACTCCATGAAGTTAAGAGGCAAAAAAAAAATAATAATAGTAATTTTTTTTTTCATAAGTGGAAAATGTTCAGAGATAAACGGAGAGCTGCTGGAGTCCATCAGGCGAATCAGATGGAGGTTGTCTCTATATGAGATAGCCACATGCTCTCTCTGGCATGGTGCTTCTTTAATTGGAGGCTGAATTGAACTATTACATTCTCATCAAAGGTCAGGATCTCCATCGTAGGCCATCTGATTCTGATGAGAGAGGTGGGAGCAGATCTGTCCAGCTCATTCTCAGAGAACGATAACACAGTGTGGTTTAGAGGAATGACCTCCGCTAAGGTCAAGACATATGAGACTTTTAGTGTGTTCATGCAGTGGCTAAAACATGGCTGAATGCTAGTTTTTCTTTTCTTTTCTTACTTTCTTTTTGGACTTTTCCCCAATTTTCTCCTGCCACTTCCCACCCACCATCTAGCTCTCACCTATCATACGACAGCCACCAACCAGGGAGGATGAAGGAAGACACATGCTTCCTCCGTGACACATGAAGCCACTGCACCTTTTCGAAATGCTTCTCATGTTGTGCCACAGAGCAGCATAACAAACTTGGAGCAAAGTGCTATCCGCCCTCTTCTGCATACATGAGCTGACAGATGCTCATGAATGCCTAGTGTCACTTTGATTGACAGGGGAGATAGAGTATGCCTCTTACACCCCTACAAACAGCCAGTTTTGCACTCTTGGCTCTTGCCCACGTATGGCTGTGGCATCGTCAATATTTGAACTTGTGTCATGTTTCAACGTAAATTATGAATGTTTAGTAAATGAGGCATTTTTGGATTTGGGCTTTTTTTTTTCTTTTTTTTTTGAAATATTTGGAAACAAACTTTCATAACTCTAGGATGGAAATCAACGAGAGCCACACAAAATAAAATACAGCTTTATTTATTTATTTATTTATTTTATTTTATTTTTTGAGAAAAAGCTGGCCAAATTACACGTTCCGTGAATTTTCTTTCTTAATATCTAAACATGTCTAAAAAATATGTAGGTTTTTATTTTATTTCATTTTATTTTATTATTTTATGATGTCATATTTTCACAATTTGGAGGAAGAACAAGTCAAACATCCATGAACGCGTGAATCATTGGGCAATGAAGTGATGGACACAGCTGGGAAAACTTTATCCCACGGACAAATCGGTAGAGAAAATAATTTGCTGTTTTATTACAATGTACTGCGTAATAAAAGGCAAAAAATGCTGAAAATGTACAGTAGCCCTCGAATGTGGTAAGAGTTTATTCCTCTATAAATAACGTCCCTTGCCTAACACCAGTCAGCTGCTTTGTTTTTTCACGTCACTTAAAAAAAAATACTGAAAAATACTCAATAATTCACCATCTATGCTGTTTACCTGAACTTGCCAATCAATCGCCATGCAGTACGATCAGGCTGTTATGTGTCAGTGTCTGCCAATCACAAAGTTTTACACATCTTCAGGTTCAAGGCAACAACTTTATCCAGAGCAAAGATTTATTTATGTCTCTATTTCTATCACACGCTCTAGAGCTGTCAATGCAAGCGCTTAAATTTGTAGTGTTAAAAAAAAGGCACTGATCTACTGTAGGTCACTGTCATAAAGAAGTCTCGAGAGTCCCACTAAGAAATTCGCTTGTTATTCATTCTTTTTACTCATTCTGGGAATGCTATAGGATAACATGTTTATAGTCAGAGGGGAAAAAAGGATGAATCCTCAATAGCAAGACAATGAGATGGTCGAGAATTCCCATCTCAAGAGAAACGGCTGAAAAAAACTGGACACCGAGACAAGGCAGGAGATGAAATCAATGCATTATTTACCATATATACGCATACATCACGTACACTGCAGGACAAAACTGAGAACTGAATTAAAATGCAGACTATTATGTATTACTGCCTGCCATTCACAAAGCTTTGGGCATCTTGAGATTCAAAGCATTTGCTACACAGTGAGCTGCTGCAAATATAAGGTTTTTAAAAGTCACAGCATTGTGAAATCGCAACACTTTGGGACAATTCACAGCAGATCTTTTTCCTCAAACTTTCATTTGTAGAAGCATTTCAGTCCATACAGACTTTGTAAGGCATGGTGGTATACACAATTCAGCTTCCTGCTGATGCGTAAAATGAACCATAAATGCCTGAGATATATCCGCCTTACGAGATGGATTATTTTCCCACGACAGCATATCCTGTGAGGGAAGATTATGAATTGTTACTTTGTAATAGTTCTGTTCATGTTCATCACAGGATAACGCCTAAGAAGGTCATGTCATGTCATTTAGATTAGTACAGAATGTTTATCTGCTTACAGAGACACAAACGTGTTCTTCTGTTAAGCGTTCGACCCTGAAACCAAGCCTGTCTGAACTGCCTCAAACTGCTCCTTATCCGCTTCATATAATATATATATATATATATATATATATATATATATATATATATATATATATATATATATATATATATAGTACATGTTCAGCACGAGCACCTCAGAGTGCTCTCATCATCCATCCTGTATTCATCCTTCTGTAATAAATTTCTTCACCTGAGAGGACGAGTCTGCGAGTGTTGTCTAATTTCCACGACAAATGGTAAGTGGTAAATAATGCACTTATATAATGCTTTTATCCAAAGCGCTTTACACTGTGTCTCATTCACCCATTCACACACACACTCTCACACCAATGGTAGCAGAGCTGCCATGCAAGGCACTAACTTGCAACTTGGGGTTCGGTGTCTTGCCCAAAAACACTGCGGTATGTGAGGTCACGTGGGCCGGGAATCGAACCGCCAATCCTACGATTAGCGGACAACCCGCTCTACCACCTGAGCGACAATCCCCAAGTGTTTTATTCCTTACATACTACAGAGATTTGGCACATTTAATGTTAAGGAGCATTTGTGAGGCAAGTTAGTTCCGGTTATTGCTTACATTATAGCAGCTATAAACAGCCAATCCCTCTCTTCTTTCTCTCTCTCTTAAAGTTTTTGACAAAACAAACGCCACTAATCATTTTATGGAGAAACCAGAAAACACAAAGACTTTCCTGCGGTGGAAAGCTTACTGACACCGGAGACTCCTTCAGTAAATCTGACTTAAACAATAAGAAAACCTCACCATATCAAGGATGATACACTTTTGTTGGTTAAGTAACATGTTTTGTTAATTAGTTAATTATTAGGCTTAGATTTTGGTGGAACATCCACCATACATGGCCCTGAGAATGCGTTATAAAATGATAATGTGTTAGAGTGAGCGCTTTCATATAATCTTACATAATATAAAGTTGTTATATGAAATTAATCCACACCTTCTGATGTGATAATTAAACAACACTGGGGTATGAATAGGCTTTCATTAATCACGCACGCACGCACACACACACACACACATATACACACAGAGAGACTCACACACACACACACACAGAGACACACACACACACACAGACACACACACACACACACACACACACACACACACACACACAGACATAGAGAGAGAGAGAGAGAGAGAGAGAGAGAGAGAGAGAGAGACATACAGAGAGAGAGATACACACACATACAGAGAGAGAGACACACACACACATACACACACAGAGACAGAGAGAGAGAGAGAGAGAGACATACAGAGAGAGAGACACACACACACATACACACACAGAGAGACACACAGAGAGAGAGAGAGAGAGATAGAGACATACAGAGAGAGATACACACACACAGAGAGACACAGAGAGAGAGAGAGAGAGACATACAGAGAGAGATACACACACACAGAGAGACACAGAGAGAGAGAGAGAGAGACATACAGAGAGAGATACACACACACAGAGAGACACAGAGAGAGAGAGAGAGAGAGAGAGAGAGAGAGAGAGACATACAGAGAGAGAGACACACACACACACATACACACACACAGAGAGACACACAGAGAGAGAGAGAGAGAGAGAGAGAGACATACAGAGAGAGATACACACACACAGAGAGACACAGAGAGAGAGAGAGAGAGACATACAGAGAGAGATACACACACACACATACACACACAGAGAGACACACAGAGAGAGAGAGAGAGAGAGAGAGAGAGACATACAGAGAGAGAGAGACACACACACACATACACACACAGAGACACAGAGAGAGAGAGAGAGAGAGAGAGAGAGACACACACACACACATACACACACAGAGACACAGAGAGAGAGAGAGAGAGAGAGAGAGAGAGACACACACACACTTACACACACAGAGACAGAGAGAGAGAGAGAGAGAGAGAGAGAGAGGGAGAGAGGGAGACACATACAGAGAGAGAGATACACACACACACACACACACACACACACACACACACACACACACACACACACACACACACACACACACACACACACACACACACAAACACACGCATACAGAGACACACACACACACACACACACACATTGGTGTAGTCACTCACCCATTACCTGCTCATTTTCCTTGTCTTACCTTACTTCACAACTGGTGCCTGGCCACACCCCCACTGCTGCATTCTAACAGTGCAACCTGCAGTTATATAACACAGCACTTGTATCATAACGCCACTAGAATAACCAGAATAAGATGCAGTTTATTCACTGTCCCGGTGCCTCATCTCACATTTCTATTAAGCTTTGTTGTAATGACAGCTGGCTTGACTTTGCACATCTCCCTCCCTAAAGAATTAATGACCTTGTTCTATAACATATAGCTTCTATAACTGTAGAAACGGCAAAATACACCGAGGAACAAGAAGAAACGCTATTAGACAGAATTAGACGTTAGAGCTGTACTCCAAGAAGGAAGACATTTGTGCGGTCTGTCACTGGAGATTCTGGTATCTGAAGAGGATTGCATAAATTGCTATGAGGGAAGAACATAAAAACAGCATTAGACTATAATAGGGATGGGATGAATCATCTCAAGAGTGAGGACTCAGCTGAAAAAACTTTATTCAGCGGAATTAGTTTTCTAATGTCAAGATAAAGCAGGAGATAAAAACAATGTGTTACTTCCCCACCATATATTGCAGGATAAATGTGAGAAGTGGAGAAATGTTTATTTATTTATTTATTTATTTATTGTTTTACGTGAAGTCCTTGTCAAACACCAGTCCGCTTCTTTGTAATGCCACAGAAGCCCTAAGAGGCCATGCATTATCATTTTCCTTCTTGTGTACTCGACGTAACAGCATGTTAACAGCACGTTAAGCTTAGCGCAGTCCCGCGACCTCGTGGATGAACTCATTCAAGCTGAAATATCTGTCAGTGATCGACAGCTTCCTCAGTAGTGTCCAAAACTTGAGAAGAGTACACCCCTCGCTCTTAACGCGGGGCTAGAGTCCATCTCTACAGCGAGCGATTCGTCAATTAATGACGGCGATGGCGAAGACGGCGATTTCTCATGGTACAGTTACGTCGTGAGAAAACACGATGGTGTTCACCCACTCGCGTTCCATTCTAGAGGAACTTTTTATTTATTTGATTTTTTTATCGGCAGCACTAACGGCCTGAACGTGTTTAATCGTTCGTTCTTTTCTTTTTTTCCCCTCACAGAGCGTTTTTCATTCGTTTCTGTCGCAAGCTGGTGTAAGGTTCTGAACGGACGACATTCTCAGAAAGCGGTTTGAGAGCCTGAGCTTGTTTACTGTAAATGGAATGTTCTGGATGCGCATTTTTTTTGTTGTCGTTGTTGATTGTTTAGCGTTTTATTCTTTGCACTTCACATGAACAGTATTACTCAGTGTCACTCAATCAGAGGTGACCTTTGATTGTTCTAAGAGCCGATTCTTCTCGAGTTAAAGTTCTTATTGAACACCAGACAGCTTCTTTGTTCTTTCACGACATTTTAGGAGGAATACTCAGTAATGTACTGTCGATGCTGTTTACCTGAACTTGCCAATCAATCACTTGGTGGGACTGTTATGCGTCACTGTCGGCCAGTCATGAAGTTTTTGCGCTTTTTTGATGTTCGTGGCAACAACTTTATACGGAGAGAGGCGTGGAGTAAAAGTCATGTCTGACTCGGGGGGAGGAGAGAAGAAAGTTTAATGAAAGAGTGGACACAATGGATCAGGACTGGACGTTTGGCCAGGGCGCACGGTGGCTTAGTAGTTCGCACGTTCGCCTCACACCTCCAGGGTGTTCGATTCCCACCGTGGCCCTGTGTGTGTGTGTGTGTGTGGCGTTTGCATGTTCTCCCCGTGCTGCGGGGGTTTCCTCCACGTACTCCGGTTTCCTCGTCCAGTCCAAACACATGCATGGTAGGCTGATTGGCATGTCTAAAGTGTCCGTAGTGTGTGAGTGTGTGTGTGATTGTGCCCTGCGATGGATTGGCACCCTGTCCAGGGTGTACCCCGCCTTGTACCCGATGCTCTCTGGGATAGGCTCCAGGTTCCCCGTGACCCTGAAAAGGATAAGCGGTATAGAAGATGGATGGATGGACGTTTGTGCTCTGGCATTCTCTTTCCAGTAGAAAAGCGATTACAAGAAGGGACAAGTGCACACTGCTCTCTGGGTGTGCGCTTTCTTTTTCTGCTTTTTGTCCTGAGGACTGTCAGCAACACAGCTCCAGACTTGAACAACCATATCACACTGCAGGTGCACGTCATGCTGTATGTATACAATCTGTGATTATCACCATGATCTATCGAGTTATTTCGTTCTTCACACTTTTGATTGTTACCCCAGTGTGCTGAGTGTAAAAGTTTGCACACCGTTAATGATAAAATGTATCTTCATAAGCTGGAAATTGAGCTAGTTATGGTTCACAGACATCCCCTCATTATCACAAGTAATAAAAATGGTCCAACAGTGTAGATTAAAATACTAAAAAAACAAAAAAACAAAACAAAACAATTACAGTTAGACTTTTGCTTTCTGAACATGGCATAAAATATCCTCTAATAACTTGTAGCCTGAGCCTTTGCCTTAAAAACCGTCTCCAACTTCTTTTCTATCATAACATCAGCCATAATATTAAAGCCACTGAAAGGTGAAGTGAACAACATCGATGTTATCATGTTACAGTGGAACCTGTCAAGGGTTAGGATATAAATAAGGCAACCAATGAACAGTCAGTTCTCGAAGTTGATGTGTTGGAAGCAGGATAAATGGGCAAGCGTAAGGATCTGCGTGACAAATTGTTATGGCTAGATGACTGTGTAAGAGATCTCCAAAGCAGCAGGGTGTTCCCAGCGTGTAGTGGTCACCAAAAGTGGTCCAAAGAAGGACGACCGGTGAACCAGCGCCTGGGTCATGGGCACCCAAGGCTCACTGATGCGCGTGGGGAGTGAACGTTAGCTCATCCTGGTTTGAGCACATAGAAGAGCTGCAGTAGCACAAATTGCTGAAATAGTTCATGCTGGCTATGATAGATAGGTGTCAGAACGAACACACAGCGTATAACAGCTTGTTGCACATGGGGCTGCGTAGCTGCAGACCGGTCAGAGTGCCCATGCTGACCCCTGTCCACCAGCGAAAGCCCCTACAATTGGCTTTCAAAAGTGAACATCTGAACTGGACCACGGAGCAATGGAAGAATGAACGCACCTACCCTGCATGTGTAGCATTTTTGCACCAATTATGTTTATTGCACTGCTGCTATTCATTATTATTGCATTATACCAAATACTGTGGATGCTACTGTGGATCCATTTGCATAATTTATTACATTTATTTATCTTTCATCTACTCTGTGGTTAATGTTTAGACCACCACTAAGTGAGGGAGACAGTCAGCAGCCCGGAGATGCGGCACTACCGGACACATCAGGTGCAAGCGGCTGCATTTTCAACGTTTAGAATATTCAAATCTCCAAACGATATTGTTTTCATTTAAAAAAAAAAAAAAGTTTATACGTTTGGTATTACTTACTGTTAGCCTATTACGATTAGGTTCATACTGTAACGTGGGACGGATGATTAGCTATTGCTTGGAGCTATATAGGCTATATATGTATATATACATATTTTTTAAAATACTGTATTATAAGATCTACTGTTGTTAACACCCATCGATAGCACTGCATCATAATTTATTATTATATAGTGGACGGTGTGTGAATTTGTATTTGGGAACTGTGCACGGTCGTAGGCCCGTCTGCATTGCAAAGTCCCGGGCCGTTTTTCAATCCCAGTCAGAAATGTACATTTCTGAAATGTAAGCTGGTAAAATGATAATCTTTTAGGTAATAGTTATGTAGTAATAGTAATTTTGGATTACACTTCATCTTGCACAAAAAATACAACAAAAAAAAAAGCGCAAATAAAATGTTTAAACAGAATTCTACCAAATCACAACCTCTGTATGGGTAGTACCTGGTGTGTAAGCAAATACGAGGTAAGATATAACGAGGTATTGTTGAAGACTCTGGCTTGAGCTTTATTGCCGCTTGCATGATTTGGATGGTTTATTTCTTTAGATTTTTGCAGAAATCCAAAGAGTTGATGCTAAAAACCTACAGCAGCTTTTCTGTGAGTCATTGGACAGCCATTCTCCACGTTTTATTGAGATCTTCAAATCCAAAAAGGGAATGGTTGGCAAAACACTCACAACCCTTCTACACCAGGTTAATACAAAGGTGGGCTACATATTTGATTAATATTAGCTTAAAATGTATGTCTTTTAATTGAATTGTTAGACTTATCTATTTATCTAAAATGTCTCAGGCTGGCCATGCAAAATGTTGGGTTTGGAAATAAGTTCGACTAAAGCCGTCTGTCACAGGCTCCTCACGACGATGGTTCGGAGCGCTTCCGACTGTGTTTTGTAAGCGTCTATGGTTTTCTTAGTTTTAGTTTCTGAATAGATTATTTTTAGAATCTATAATCTGAATTTCTTATCTATATATATATATTTTTTTTCATTTATTATCTATAATTGATTTTTATAACTTCCTGCCAACTGCACTTTAAAACCGGATACGTTCGTTGAACTCAAAAAATCTGAGGAAACTAATCACCTCAAAAATTTTAAGTCTTTAAGACGAATACACTTAAATATAACAGTAATGTCACTCAAACTTATTCTAAAATTTAAAATGTATTTTTGTTATATTTCCGTGTTTTTGGCTTAAAGAAATTGATTTATCGACTTGATTTATCATAAAATGTTTTGAGCTAAATGAACTTATCCGGTTTTAAAGTGTACCTTCGGAAAAACTGCTCAACTGTCCATCCATCCATCCATCTTCTATAGCGCTTATCCTTTTCAGGGTCACGGGGAAACCTGGAGCCTATCCCAGGGAGCATCGGACACAAGGCGGGGTACACCCTGAAGAGGGTGCCAGTCCATCGCAGGGCACAATCACATACACACTCACACACCCATTCATACACTACGGACACTTTAGACACGCCAATCAGCCTACCATGCATGTCTTTGGACTGGCGGAGGAAACCGGAGTACCCGGAGGAAACCCCCGCAGCACGGGGAGAACACCGCACACACGGGGCCACGGTGGGAATTGTACCTAGGAGAATTGGCGCTACTTTAAACGCAAAGGGTGGTCGTCAAATATGGATTTCTTTCTTTCTTTATTTTTACATTTACGGAACTTGCCGTCAGTTGATACAAACTGTCCATGCCGTTATTTTTGTACGTCATCACTTTACAACATTTGTTCCACAAGTGCCTAAAACCTTTGCACAGTACTGTGTATACACAAACAGTTATTGCAGGTTTCCTGTCAGATGCTGAGCACTTTTCATTCCAGGCAGAGATGATTGTTAGTACGCCTTAGGGGTTAGTTAGACGGTTAGAAGC